>NW_007360328.1:1747831-1814701 GCF_000271585.1 Trametes versicolor FP-101664 SS1
GCCGATCGTGAAGAAGACGAGGATGCAGAGGACGATGCGGAGGAGGAGGGTGGGGGAAGGCGTGCGCGTCGACCTGGATCGCGAACTGGCTGTATGCGGCCGGGTGCTGGGAAACTAGGCTGTCCATTATACGGGGAGTACTCTTCAGAAGGGCGGGTGCGAAAGTGGGGGCCTGCGAACGGGACTTGGGATACAGAGACGAGAGAGAGCGTGCAAGTGGGTGGTGCGGGACGTGCTCGGCCTATGTATAACTGCAGGCGGGCGGGGGGAACAAGGATGGACGGGGACGCGTCGGGTGAGCACAGGACGATCGGGCGGGAGGAGAAACTGCGGAGATGGACGTACATTACTGTGTGTGCGTGGGGGTCCGCGGAGGACGGGTGAGACAGGTGCACGCGCGAGAGCTGGCTCAGGAGGGCGCAGCGAGAGTGACACGGACCTCGGCGGGACAAGCAGACAGCGCAGGGGCCAGGGGCACGGACGAATTATCAAGCTGAGTAGTAGGGCAGGCAAGATAGGAGGACGTGTGATTTGGACAGGGATTAGAATTAGTAGGGCACACGCTCGACGGCGAGCGGGGCTCTGGGGGTGAGGTAGGGGAACGGGAGACGCGGCGGCGGGACGGAGGGAGAGGGAGGGACGGGGCAGGGCGACGGCGGAGGGAGGGCGAGGTGATTAAGTAAATCTGGCAAGCCTCGATGCGGCGCTCTCCCTTCCAGCTCAACATAGTCGCCCACCCGCGTCCACCACGCTCTCTCCCAGCGCTCCGACCTCGAAAGCGACCTCAGGCTTTTCGCCCGACTCCCCTTTCGCCCGCGAGCCTTTCCCGGACGTCCTCCGGCCAGCCCGGCGCACAGCCCACCTCCACCCGCCGGGCCTGCCGCCCCCTCGCCGCCTCGAAATCGCACACACACTCTCTCTCAACGCCATAATGAAATGATGTTCGGCCTAACACATACGCACGCGCGTCGACATGATCGCTCGCGCAGGCTTAGGAGATCTGTCCATTCCGCTCGGACGCGGACACGGACCCCCACGCGTTCCTTTGCACATTCCACGCCCTCCCCTCGACACCGAGCGTGCGGGCCAGGCAACGACCGGACCGACGGAGGGGACCCGCGCAGATATTCGAGGACCGCTTGCGGGGGACTTTTGGCAGGCAGACGGCCATCCTGCATGCAACGGCTGCCCTGGCAGGTCGCACAAGAAGCCCGGAGTCGAACAGGATGCGCCGTGAACCTACGCGAGCCTTGACATGGCAGATCGCAAAGATCCCCGGTCCCCAGCCTCGCCTGATGCCTTCGCTCAAGCAGTTGGCCTCGGGCTTGTCGTGATCCCTCTCTCTGCACGGTGTGTCGCGTACACGACCATCTCGAGCTCGGCATAATTAATTGCACCTCATGGCACTGCTGCTGCACTGTAACATCCATTGTCGCGGTCGACCTCGCCCACGCTCAGCCATCGCATCGGCTGCACGTCCCCGTAGACCTGCAGGCGTAAGTCAAGCTCAGGCCCCGGCCATCCTGACATCTGTGCCCTGCCACCGCCCCATCATCATGACGACTCGCCCTCTCATCATCAGCCCGCACACAGCCTCCCGCGCACCCGCCCGATTCGCCCTCGCACGCACGCGCGCATCACACGCACCTCCCATCTCCCGATCACCCTCGCCGTGCAGACTTTCAGCTCGCATCTCTCGCCCCGAAAGGGCGCAAGTTACCGCGCGCGTGCTCCTTCATTCCACCGGGCGACCTCTCTGGCTCGACTCTACGCGCGAGCTTGACTCTGCGCGCGCCCCCTCAGCAGCCACCTTTCGGCACCGGCCACCGCCCCAGTCAACGCCGAACGGTGAGTAACCACCCCCACGCGAGCGAATAAGAAAGAACAACGACCTCGGGAGGCACCCGCCCGCACTCGCGGCTCGCCATACCCGACCCCGCGCAGCACAGCATCGTCGAGCCGGCGCGCGTGCCCATGGCGATGCTTATTCGCGTCCACGCACGGTACCCGAGCGCGCCTTCTTCGCTCGTGCGCGTGCGGACCCGAGAGGGCCCAGGGGGGACGGGCTTGTGGCACCGGCGGGTTGAGCGGGCGGACGCAGGTCGGTTCGGTTCGGCGGGGGCTAACACAGTAGGTTGTGGCCCCGGAGAGGACGCCAATCGCACTACGAGCTCGAGACCGGGCTTATGCGGGCGCAGGTCGGTTCGCTGAGGGCCCGGTCCGCAGGCTTTGGCTTTCGCTCGTCGAGCTCGGGCTGAGGATCGTACTTCGTAGTGTATGCTGGGAAGGAGGTGTGTTGCCTACTGCGGCGGGCGTGCGCTACGGGGCCCGCCGTGCGCTGGCTCAGTAGGGTTATTGAGCTGCGTGGTTGGGAATACCGAGCGATGGTGTAGGATCAACAGTTGGGATGCTTCGTGGTCGGATGGCATCCTGCATAGGGATTTGCGGGTCCGTACATGCATATGCGGCCGCGAACGTACTCGGCATCGGTTACCAGCGCACCCGGGGCCTCCTCGAGCTCAACGTCAACTTTTGCGCTGAGCGCCATGTACGTAGCAGTAGATCCAGAGAGAAATTCATTTCACCCCATCACCCCTCAAACTCCCCGACGAAAATCGCACTATCCATATATGTCAACAGCACTTCCATCACACGATCGCCCACCTCCCGAAGCCCAGGAATATCGCTGTGTTCGCCTTCGCACCTCTCCGGCCCTTCAGTATCCAGATTCGAGCCCCCTTCCGCCGGTCGGAAGCCCGCCCCCGCTTCTCGTCTCACACGCCCTCTCACCCTCCTCCGCCGGGTCGCGTCTGCGACCCTGGGAACGCCCGGCATGCCACTCGGCATCCAGAGGGCCCTCGTGGCAGACGCAGCAGTGAGAGCCGTGACAGCTGCCCACGAAACTCGATGAGTTGACCGCAGACGGCAGTACAGTGACGATCGTCCGTCCGTGCGTACGGCTAGCTGACCACCGTTACGTGAACGGGGTTCTGCCTGATTGACTGCTGTGACAGGGTGCTGATAGTGGGCGAGCGGGCGGGGCGGTGGACGTCGTCGATGGCCATGGTATGATGATCCGCCGGCAGGCCTCCTCAGATCTGTTCGTGAATTGGGGGTCTGTTCCGGGCTGAGAGATGGGGAGATGTGAGCAGCAGCGCTAGCACGATTTTGATCGTACGTAGTATCGTCGTACCTGACCAGATCCGAGTCGTCCTTCAGCATACTCGCAGTCCCCTTCAGCCAGAGCCGCATAGAGCCAGAGAGCGCCCCTGCCATTGAGTGCAGCCGCGTCGCGTCCACTATACACCGCAGACAGCCGCCCCGTCGTCACATTAGCACGCCCTGAAGACAACGCACCGCGGACGTCCGTCCGGGCTCGCGCGAAGCATCGACGCGTACGGCAGCTCGGGCCCAGCCGCCCCCACGCGCACTCTTCGCACCTTCTCGTCCCTGGCCGGCACGGGCGTCATGCGCCAACTCTATCTGCTTGGACGTGCCCGCCGCCGTATCCCCCCACCCGCAGCGAGATGAAGCCCTTCCCCCACACGCGATCGTGTTCGAGCCCGACGGCGGAGACGACGTACCCTGCAACTCGCCACCCCGTCAACGCAGTGTTCCAGGGACACAGAACAGAGTGTGGGCGAGCTCGGACGCTGTACGATAGCCTGAGCCTGAGACGCAGACACACTCCCGGCTGACGTCGTCTTCCTTCCCCTTCGTGCAGGCACCAGGGCCTCGCGCGTGGGCGAGCAGCGTCGCGCAGACACCCGCTGTCGTCCCCAAACGGCCTCGTACGCGCACAGCACAGACGCGTGGGCGTGCCCCCGCGTTCGTTGTTCTCTTAGACACTGACGGCGCCGTCAGACTCGCGCTTCGCGTGCGCTGGAGGCGACAGCGTGACGCGGTTCTGCGTCAGATCAGGCGTCGGACGTCCGGCGCACTCGCGCGAGCGGATTGCGTCCACCCGCCATCTGGGCAGACGTGTTCCTCCAGTGAGCGACCCCCCACTCAGGGCCGTAGACAGTCGAAGCCTCGAAGTCGCGAGCGAGATGATGGACGGCCCGCGCGAGGGACGCAAGGGGTGACCATACGCGCCCCCAGAGCGGCACTCCGACTGTGCGTGAGAGATGAGAGTTGTCGTGGACGGCAGATCCGTGGCGGAGCCCCGGGATGGCACCGGTGTCGTCGCATCGGGCTCCTTGGGCGTCGACGCGGGCCGCCGCCTCTCTGTCCTGGGGACATCGGAGGCTTCGCATTTGTATATCAAGAGCGACGTTCCTTGCCAGTAGCGAGATTCGCCCGCGAGTCCGCGGGTAAGTACTGGCATTGACAGCATCCTCCAATGTCCGCCCCGGCCCGCGAGTGCGACGAGAACTGCATGTCCCTTGCTGCTTGTTCCCGCGTCGACGTCAGCGCCCGTAGGTGTGTCTTCTCGTGCGAAGTCTCGAAGCACAGAGCTACGTCCAACTCTGAACGAGCCCTGTTCCTCCGCAGTCAACAAATTTCCGGCTGACGGTCGAGTAAGACCTCTGCCCAGCTCATGAGGAAGCATCGTATAATAGCACCCTGATGAGCCAGTCTGAAAGCCGCGGGAGCACGCGAAGGCGGCGGCGGAGATGCGCAGCGACGAGCGCACACTCGGATGCGCTGGGCATCCCGGGATTCTGAACTTAGCACCGGGCCGCGCGCCCTCCTACCCCCGCTCAAAATAGCACTTGGGCGTATATTCCCGGAGTAAGACACTATGGCGCCCTGGGCTGTATCACAGGCAATAATGCCTTGAGGGAGGCGCACGGGGCGCAGCGCGGCGGCGAGACGAGCTTGGGATCCTGCCCGCGATCGCAGTCGCGCACCCCCGTTTGCAAACTGTGCGCGGTGCGCCGTATATCATGACGCCCTCCTGACGAGCTGCGTGGACCCTCGGACGCAGCTGGGATCCGCACATCCCGGCACTGGACGTGCAGACTGGACGCGTCAAGCTTGACGTATGTTCCGTTGCAAACAACTCGAGACCGCAGTATGCGGTGCATCGTCAAGCATTATGTCCATCATCATGGGCATGACGATGGAGACGAAAGGGTGCTGTGGTCCGTAGGCAACCCGCGACCGTGAGTGTGGTGGAAGAATGAAATCAATCATATACACCAGTGTGCTGCGTAGGGCGAGGTGCCTGGCTAGAAAGCGTCCAGCCTGGCCTCGTTGCGTCCCGTCGGACACAATTGAACGGTAGAACAAAGTGCTCACCAGGCGCATCGCTCATCCCGGGCTACCAATGGCGAGGTGGCCATGTTTGAACGCCGGACAGGGGCGTGCTGAACACAGGAGGATGCGCCCCCTGATCGATCGTGTGGCGGCGTACCGCCGGAGTGAGCACAACGGGCGCCCATTATTTTGGTTCGTGCAGCCGATCGAGCTTGAAACCTGGGACAAGGAGCGTAAGCAAAGAGAAACGGTAGAAAGGTAGAGGCCACCCTTCAAGATGCACGCCTCTCGGCGAGGGCGGGCAGTACTGAAAGCAGAGTCCAGAGTCTTGTTACGGAGTCACGATCCTGACGCGTCCTCTAGGGGCGCGCCAGGGTTGACACTGGTCCGATGATTGAGTGTGCTCAGCCGATGTACCTGTATTGATGACGAGCACAAGGATTACCGCTGGTACGAGGTCCTGAAGGCGACGTAGATATTATGGAAAGAAGAGGCGACTGACCGGGAGCTCGTCATGATTTTGTGTAACGCACACGCACCGTGACCGAAAGCGGTGTACTACGCAGGCATCCTGGTGTGGTACGACCCCTTCAAAGTAGCGACTGGATCGAACACCACGATGACCGATCGGGATAGAAGAGAACAGACGGAAGCAACCGCCGACGCGGCGTCTTGACTGCTGACCGATGCCTGGCACAAGTGATCGGCATATACTAATAGCAAGCGGTCGGCCAACACGTATAGGAGGCTTGCTTCAGGGTGCCGGAAGAGTACTGGTAAGTTACAGACCGAACGGTAGGCGGTTTGAGATCCCTTACCAAGCACAAACAATATGTCTGTCTGCCGCTATGCTCTGTCGTCGGCCTGAGTAACAAATGGGCCTTGCGGGCACATGCGTAGCGATATGGTCCATGGGCACCGCGGAAAACCAAGTGATCGGGAGGAGAATGTTGCGACATAGCAAGGCCGATGGGGCGACTCGAGCCCTCGCGCTGAGCACCCGAATTGGGCGGGCTTAAGGGAGGCCGCGGTACAGCAATATTTTAGATTCGTTGTGCAGCGCCCAGCAGGCGGCCGCTGGCATTCGATATCTTTGTGGGGATGTCAGAACTTTGGGGAGGTAGAATATAGCTCTCATGCATACCTCAGCGGCCGATGCAGATGTTCCTCCGGGGGGCCAACGCGCATCCACGACGACCCATGGAGCGCGCGACAACGGGGACGAGGTTACCAATTGCTCTGTTTTTGATGTACTTCTTACTCTAACGGTGCTCGACATGAGGGTAGAGTCGACCCGTCCGACCGCCCCCGGAGCGCGCCGTTGGAGAAATGGAGGGCGTACGGCGATGTCTGCTCGCTCGCTCGCCGGCATGACTCGCGTCCTCCAGAGCCCGGGGCGTCAAGCGGGGAATACGCCGCCAGGATGGACAAGCCCGAAACGAGCAAAATCTCGTCCAAAAACATCAGCCCTGCTCTATATGTCAACAAGTGATGAGCGCGCACGACGACTCACAACACGGTAGAGACGGGCTGATTCGGCGCTGCACCCGCCATGTGCCCGGCGTGCGTACACAAGCCCACGCTACGGACGCCGCAATCCCTAGATCCGGTTGGGGCAGGCTTCGTGATACTTCCTAAGGCTAGCGCAAACCCCGCTCCCGGTGATCTCGCGGCGCCCTAACCAGAACGGGCAGGATCACGGAATGTGTAGGCGTCTGTGGACACCAGAAGGAGGAGGATTAGCGGTGCAGACAGCGGGCGAGCCGCCCGTTTCCCGCTTGGCGCGCCCCGCGGGGACGCGTACCGCGTGAAAGAAGCGGCCTGCGTGCGAGATGATCGTGGTAGAATGCGGCGAACACAAGGGCAGGTAGGCGGGGAAATGCTCACGGGCAAGGACGTGTTGGGCGCCCCGGAGACGAACACAGCCTGTCTGCGCAGTCGTGCGCATCGCTCGAGGGTCGCGTTCAATGTGTTCAGGCAAACCGCGGTGGTGACTCGCGCCCGAAGGCCTTGTACCCTGAGGTCGCATCAACGGGTAACTGTCGGATAAGCAGAGGCTAAGAGGAGCGCGGCGGGTTGCTGTCAACGACAAGTGCGGCTCAGCGCCTGCCTCGGTGCTAACCTATGCTAGAAACTTAAAGGCGCGTTATGAACTCTCCATAGGATTCGGTCCGACATGCGAGTCACAGAGAACAAATGATGCCATGCTTGTCGCAAGTCGAAAGAGACGTACGGGAGTGTGCTTCTCCCACGGTGATCGTGTGTTTTCCGTGTTACGACAGGTGGCCTAGGATACTTGACCATCGTTTTGGTCGATGCGCAGAGAACTATCCACCGCAAGCGTAGGTGAGCCGCCAGTATGGCTGTTAACTTGAAGCGATTCAGACGTGGCAAGTAAGGTGGCTCAATACGGCACACACCAAGCTAAAAGTCGATCTGGTGGCGTGCACGGCACTAGAAGACGAATTTGCGAGCAATAGAGTGAGTTTGATACATGCAGACTGCGAGAAGATGGGTACCTCACCAGAGATCTTTGCTATCACCCTCCGGGCTGATCGTCGTTCCTCAGCAGGCGCCTCGGGCGGGGTGCTGTAAGGCGTCTGCGCAGTGTCGCCACAAACATTGACATGCAGTGCGCGATGATGCAGGGCCGGCCAGAGTTCACAAGACAGGGACAAGGGCAATTTACACAGCTGCTCCCGGTCTTGAAAGCCCGGCACACAGGCTCTAGAGAAATGCGACCGGGGTCCGTGTCTCCGGCTGACAACACGAGACCCTCTGAAGTTGGCAGATGTGCAAAATCCCACGTGCGACGCCGGACATGGAGTAAGTAGCCTAGCTGTTTGAGCGACAGAAATAGAGGCCGGGGTTATGTAGGCCACATTGTGATAACTTGGTGGATCGAGAAGCCATGCAGCTCCCTCATTTTTTAATGGACACTTGAGCAGGCAGATGCGTATGAACAGCTCCGCCAAGTGTGACGACAAGGCTTCCCCCTTGTGTCGGAGACTACCACCGCAAGAATAAAAGCGACACGATATCGCCGATGAGTGCATGTCCACGTACCGTACATCGTCCTGCTGGACACTCGCGCCCGCCGCCAGGTACGAGGCTAGGTAGACATATCCTGTTTGAGGGCCGAAAATGGCTGCCCCACTTCATTTATGTAGTACCTGGTGCTGCTGCACGTGTAAAGAAACTATCATTCATCCAAACTACGAGTGTGATCAGTATGCGTGCAGTGAATCAACGACAGCGACACTACGCACTTGAAAACATGTATCCAACCACCATTTCCCATCTGCCGTGCACTGCTGAGCTATTGCGAGACTTGCTAGGATCTCAGCAAGCGAGTTACACAGTATTTGAAGGTTTGTATGGTATCTCCGGGCGATGTGGGTTGTGGGTTGTGGGTTCGAAAAACGAGGTAGACTGATAATCGTCGGGGTCGTGTCACTGATCGCCAAGATTTCCTGGGTGAATATCGAGAGCATTCGATTATGAACACGACGGCAGTCGATAATTTGAGCTTGCGAAGATGAGGAATAACGCGGAGCAACGAACGGGCACACACCAACTAAGCGGAAACGAACGTTGGAAAAGATGACCGGGATGAGAGGTGACCCTTAAGGATCTCGTCGACAGCTGCGCAACGACAGAGTGCTGAAGACCAAAGAAACAAGTCCCGGAGAAGTAGCACTAGTCACAATATTGTTGTCCGAGGATGAAAAGCGAACGCGAACAGGACAAGACTACTGCTTAAGAATAGAGCATAAGAGTCCTAGTCAAGACGCGTTCAATAAGCGCTGGAACGCGCTCGGACGCAGGCTCAGGCTGACGCAGGCACGTCTCTCTTCATGCCCGCTCACCTGCGCTCACGCAGTCTTGCAACTCTTTCACCCGATCTCCAACAACCCCTAGAACATGTCGTCTAAACCGTTGCCCTAATCATATCTGGAAGAAAATATGACGTTCACCGCAGCTGACTTGCGGAAGTAAGCATCCGGATACCCTGCCTGGAAGCGCGACGACATCAGGAGACGTCGTAGCGGCATAACTGCTCTGGGCTCTACATATCAACAGAAAATATGGGGACCCTTAAGGGCTGACCGCTGAATACTATACGCTAGGCTGGTACACCCGTGAGATCGCCATTGCCACCCCCGCCGAGATCAATACGGCGGCGCCCACCCATCGGAACTCTTTATAGTCCCAGTGAGTGACCACCTATTCATACAATGCGACGCTGAAGCCAATTCCTATCTGCAAAATCCCTCAGTGTGTACAGTTCGCCTTCTAGACTGGAATGAAGGCCGTGTTAGCTAGAAGCTGAGGCATAGCTGACCGCACACACGCACCCTCCACCGTTGTCAGTGACTGAGCGTCCATTATACCCTCTCCCCGCCCTCAAATTCTCCTCCCGCCGTCTTGCTTAGTGGGAGTACCTCAGCCTTCCGATGCGACCACAGAGAATAGAGAATGTCAATCCAACTCAAGGTTAGTCATCTCACTAACATATAGTATACGTAACGCTAGCGTACCTGATTTGTGTGTTCCTCCCAGTCGCAATGAGTTCGAACTCCATGCAACTCAAGCATTTTGCTTGCGATGGTGCGGTACGGTTTGAGACCGCCGTAGTGACCCCAAGGGACGTACGGGTCGTCCCAAGGAGGTTTAATCTGGTTGGGAGACTGACCAACAAGTTGTCAGTCCGGCAACTCGCTTGCGATGGGGCCCGGTGGGCTACGAACACTGCAGTGAACCCCAGCCTGGATACACGGGTCCTCCCATGGTGACCTAACGTGGGTGTGACGCTGAGCTATAGCTCGCGGCCGCTTCTTCAGCCGCTCGCTTCCGATGGGGCGCGGCAGGTTGCGACCTCTGCAGTGGCTCCAGGGGACACATTCGTCGCCCCATGTCGACAAACGGGCGTGAACCGGCGCAGAGTTTGGGATATCGCGGTTGTCCACAGAAACACCTTCGGAAGCTTGCGGCATATGGTCGTCTTCTGTCGCGTCAGTAGTAACTCGCGGGCAAGGCACGACGGACGCACCTCCTCGAACCGCGCTCTCAACCTCGGCATGTGCATTGTCGACGCTTACAACGCTCGCGGTCTTCATCTCGTCGAAGGATTGGTCGTTGGAGTGCTGCATGAGTGTAGCGTCGTGTAGGGAGTGTTGGTGGGAAAGGGCGTGTTGGTGGTGGTGAGTAGAGTGAGATGAACAGTGGACAGTGGCTAAACCGGTCTTTTAACCACTGGCAGGTTTGAAGCGCGCAGATACTTCGCACGGTGAGCGATCGAATCTCACCTCTGTCGTCTTGATTGTAGGCCTGATATGGTGTGTGGCAGGTACTATTTGACTGTACCAAGTATGGACGGCACATAATATCTAGTGGGCGCAACGTAGGCGGCATTGACTGCGATTCAGGCCCCACCCACACAGGCAGACACGCAGAGATGTACTCGACGTGTCGTGATCACATCATGACCATGCATAACCTATGGTGAGCACATGTTACAACCGGTACAGTATTGATACATGGGAGAGGATAGTCCTATTTCCGTACAAATCATCGAACCTTGGGCAGCTGCTCTCGTACAACATCTCAGCTGGTATCTCTTCCGTCCCAGTCTCAAGCATCCGCGCCCACCACCTCATAATCCCGCCAGCGCGACGCCAGTTCGGGGGACCATAGGCTCCTGTTCCCATCCCAAGCATCGAACGCGAAAAGTCGACGCTCGAAGTTGAACACATCTTTCTCAACGTGGATTGCAACGGTCTCCAGCGGCAGGGCTCCCATGTCGGATACCGCCTCGTTCATCCACTTCACGAACCCGCCAAATCCATCTCCGTACCCTCGCGAGAAGCGCGTGTAGTCCTTGCCGACGATTGGGCTCCATACCAGCTCCCTGAGACGTGGGAGCCTCTCCCGCGCTCTCACCTGCTCAGGCGAGTTGTATCTTAGGCCGTCTACTCGATTCGCTGCGAAAGGCCCTCGCCAAGGTTTTTGCGATGACGTATACGTCTGCAAGAAACTCATCAGCGTCAGCTCCTTTCTTGATCGAGCAGTATGCAACTGACCGTGTACAACCCAGTGTCTGCAATTTCCAAATACCCCAGTCGCGGCATATTCAGGTTGGCGCAAATTCGGATCGGCGACTCCCTGCGGCCCCCACACTCGAACACCCGCTCGATGTGCAGGCTCACGAGAGAGCTTCCGAAGAGACGACAGCGGCGGCGACCCCCCAATCCGCGAGCCACACGGACGTCGGAATGTCCACCGCCAAATCCTGGATGCGTTGAGCGTAAGTGTTGCTGCATTCGCTTTCGATAATCTTCTCATAAAAGCGATAGAGCGCGGGCACGCTGGTGACCTTGGCCTTTGCGTACAGCGTCCGTTCGGCGATCGACCGCATGCCACTAGACACACGGGCAAGGCGTGCGAGGTCGGCCTGGTCTTCCACGTGTGGGCATATCTGCATCCACAGCTCGGGGGGAAAGTGGATTTCCGCAAGGCGAGTGCTCTGCGTCTGGACCGGCGGGTGCTCGGCTTCAGCATTGGCAGAGCCTTCCATTTCTATTGGACGTGGGGTCGCCTCTAAGGCACTTGAGTCTAGGTCCGTGTCTTCCTCTTCCGCCAATAAGTGGACCAAGTCAAATTCCTGATTGTCTGTCAGAGCACTCTCGCGCGGGCGGGCCACTGGCACGTACCGATATATCCGTGTTTAGCCACATAAATTCAGTATCGTCCAAGGCTTTCGTTTCACGGAAATTCGGTGAGCCCCAGTCATTCTGCATCTTCATTAACAGTCGTTGAACGTTGAGATGTCCAGGGTCAATCAGAGGCGACGGTTGATGAGAGCGAAGGACAAAGTCGAGGCAGTGGCTAACTTGCGACTTTCACCTACCTGAAGCGCCCTTCGAGTAACCGAGGGCTCATTGTTCCCACCCCGTGGAAATTATCAAAGTGAGCAGCGTTTACTAGTAACATACACTGCGGAAAATAATATTTGTATACCGTATAAAGCATTCGTCCTCCAAGGCCCTCCAAAGCGAACACATCGCTGAACATTGCGTTCATAAGCACAAGTATCCCAGCACACGTGCATGAGATACAAGCCTCCCGCTACCGGGATCAGAAATAGCACGCATACATTGAACGGTGATCAATTTCTACACTGGTTTGCATACGGTAGTAACATACTCGCGCGGACAGGCAGACTCCGGGTAGTCTAGTGACCCCAAGGGACGTACGGCTCGCCCCAAGGAGATTTAATCTGGCTGTGAGACTGACCAATGAGTCGTCAGTCCGGCAACTCGCTTGCGATGGGGCGCGGTGGGCTACGAACAATGCAGTGAACCCAAGCCTGGATGCACGGGTCCTCCCATGGTGACCTAACGTGGGTGTGACGCTGAGCTATAGCTCGCTTCTTCAGCCGCTCGCTTCCGATGGGGCTCGGCGGGTTGCGACTGCTGCAGTGGCTCCGGGGGACACACTCGTCGCCCCACGTCGACGAACGGGGAGCTGCTAGTGCGTTTGTGGTCACTAGGGATATACATGAGTGTGAGCCGCCTCCTGACGTACCGTGACAGCGATCATCCGTCCGATCTGCGATCACTCCGGGGAGTACATTCTTTGTGTGGGCCGCATCCGCCCGCCTCCTCGCTTTCCCAACAAACGCCATTCGGCCTCCATCCATAGACGGTCCTCATATCCTATCAATCCGAGAAGGAGAAACCCCTCGCGGTCGCTTCGGAGATGGTAGTAGCAACATTTGACAGGTCCTTTGGGGATTCTGGCTTGGGCATTAGGATTGCCCATGAACCGATCTCGAAACCAAGACGGCATGTAGGAGGCTGTATCATGCCCGAAAGTGCTAGACTCGAAAGTAGCGGCGAGGTAAGCAGATGCGGGAGCATAGCATGACACAGACAGTTCGTATATAAACGGCACATCTTGAAAGGGCATAGAAATTCCAAAGTCAATGGGGTTTGCCTGCAAGTCACGCCCTCCGGCGGACATCGACAGGAAGGAACCTTGTCAATTCATAATGGTGGTTGTGCTATGTATATTTCTGGAGCATAACGATAACCAGAAAGTACTTTGTGTGCAAAGTAAAAGCCGACTTATGCTGCCACTATAGCTGTCAACCTACTCAGTTGCCTAAAGTGGACATACACCCCATCCTGCACCCTAATATGTCCTCGCGTGCCCATCAATGCTTTGTACCATCAACCATCATGGCGACATCTCCGCCAGTGTCGCTGTTAAGTTTGCCGCCAGAGTTACTCTTGGAAGTCTTGCAGAATACAACGGCCGAAGCATTGTGCCGATGCAGACAGGTGAGCCTTGTCGTAGTGGAAGTAGCTGTAGCTTGATTTGCTTGCGTCGCATCTGCAATATCTCAAGTACGTTCGTTCTAACATCGCGACTCGGACACGATCTGCGTTATCATAGACATGCCAATTACTGCATCAACTGATCCGGGAGACACCCTCTCTCCGATACAAACTCGAGCTCGCAGCCGCCGACCTCGTCGACACACCACCTCCCGGTGGACACGCACTCACGCTGGAAGACAGGATGCAGCGGATCAAACACTATCGTCAAGCCTGGCATAAGCTGCACTTATCCGAGCCCAGAAAATTCATCATCCGCGCAGGCGCATTCCACAACAAGCCCCAGGACTGGCTCTTCCATCCCAGCGGGGTGCTCGTTGAACGGACGGTATCGGAAGACCTCCTCTGCACGCGGCTTGTGACGCCTCTTGGAGCACGCAGCGAGGAGCAGTGGACAATCCCTCTGAACAAGGTTGTTGGGCATTTGAAGCAGTTTGCCATCGACCCGTCGCAGGACCTCTTGGTCACCCTTACCAGCGTCACACTGTGAGCATCAGGCACTCGTTAACATTACCTGATTTGCTCCGCAACCTTCGCGTGTTTCTGACTTTACTTGTTGTCTTAGGGGTGGTACTCGTCTCGCATTTCGTTCCTTAGCCACAGGAAAACCTCATGCGCTCGCCCCGATAAAGGTTCTGGCGATGCACGAAACCTACCGTGATATGAGCTTTATCAGGATACAAGATTCAATTGTCATGGTACACGGCTGTAGCTCTACTGGGGACCTGCTGTGGAACTGGAAGACTGGCATACTTGTCTACATAGTGAGTTCATGGAACGCCCCCTCGCGTCTTCCAGAGAACATCCCCTCAGTGTCTGATGATCGTAATTTGTATGTAAATATCTAGGTCAAGACATACGGCCGAAACCAGGTGGCCATGATAGACCAAGGCCACGTGATTACCGTAGCACATTCGGCTATCCACGCCCACAGCTTCGACCCAAACCGCTCCTCCCCGTTCGGTGAAGATGGTACTGCCCAAGAGACGTACGTGTCTCTCATGGAGCCGAGTCGCATTCGCGTAGTCTTCATCGGAGGACAGGCGACCGTCCCGCATACCTCGTTCTGTCGCCTCGACACCGAGAGGATGTTTTGCGTCTTCGCCTGCGAGGGGAGGGAGCAAGGTCAGCCGGTCGGCACCCCGAAGCAGCTGCACATCTCCGTACCACGGTCGGCGATACTGGACTGCGTATCGCGGATGGGGGATGACTACCCACGCCCGAGTTTCGGCTGGGACGAGTGGGGCGCCTGGGGACAGAGCGTCCAGTCTATCGCGAACTTCTTTGATTGGCCTCAATATAGCATCTGCGGTTCGCGTGTTCTTGTGGCCCGTCCAACGGGCGATGCCAACGCCATCAGATTAGAGTTGCTGGAGTACGCTGTGGTGAGCGTCTCAGATCTGGGTTCGCCGCAAGACAAGGTACGAGACGGACATGACGCCATGCCGAGGATATTTGTGCTGATGCAACGCGCGTTCTCAGGATGGGAGGACGACATCGTTACGCCTAAAACGGCGCGTCTCTCGTAGCGTGCAATGTCCGGAACAACGTTTGCGACGGGTGTATCTTTGGGAGAACGGAGTTGTAATCCAAGTAAGTAGACTTTTCTACCGAAAATCCCAAAAAGCGAGAAACACGGACACTGACGACGATCTGAACCCGTACTTCATAGGGAGATGAAGCGGTTCATATAATTTTCCTAGAGCAATGACTGCGCGCATCGCCCCCAAGACGTGAGCCCTTCCTATATAATTTCATATGCGGACTCGCATGGCTATCGACAAGCCTGCTTCTTGAACGAGTTGAAGTTTTGCGTTACGCAGACCGTGAGCCTCACGGTCGCCAGTGGGTCGCACACATGGGGGACAGTGCTGACCCGCCGCTGCCAGTGTGTGCACGATCATCTCAAGAGCGTCGCGACGCATTTCGCAGTGTTGAGACCGCGAGCAGAAAAGCGAGTAGGAACATCAAACGAGATGGGAAGGCTGAACATGTGTTAAACATTCAAGCACTTTGTTAGTAACGTTCGCACTTTGGGGGTGGAGTCGCAGACTCGGAGGTCCGAATCAGCGAAAGTGCACAAACTCTGCATGATTATGTAGCGCCGGGCCACATGTGCATATCCCGAAAAGGCAGGTTGGCGGTATGCAAACCTTTGCCTTGCGCGGCGGGGGTTTGCATACCTTTGCCCGGCTATGCCATATATACGAATGAACACCCCGTCAGGTGAAGGTTTACAATTATATGCAGGATATGCTTTTCTGTGTGAGTTTTGAGTAGCATGGGCGTGCGAGCTCCTGTGGAATAAATCTGAAGTCCAAGACCATCGGCAGTACGACCTCGAATACCAACTTGCCCTATGATTCTACTTTTGTGTATGCACACACGCTCACGCCGCAGGGCATCGTGCATTCATGCATCCTGTCACGTCAGACGGGACTCCCTCGCCACATTACGTGATGCACCGGGGTCGGATGCATGACCTTCGGCGGAACTTTTCTCGTGGCCTCTGTCCTCCTTTCCCTTTCCCCCTCGTCAACACTGCCGAGGCTCCCTTCGTGCCTTCCGTCGCTTTCCCTCTTAATTGCACCACCTGTACTACACCTGTGTGGTCCGGAACACTAGTCTAGAACTATCTGCTTTAAATCAACTCAGGTACGTTGGTTTTATCAGACTTCGATTCCCTCCGTAGAGGCTGAGATTGAGAATCCTATATGTAAGTGGTACTGATAGTCTGCTCTGGTGCTGGCCGCTCTCGCATAGCTATTCCGAACCTCTGGGAGTTCGTATCTCTTGGGTTACTCAGGCTTGCTCGGGCCTCTCTGCTTGGTTGAGCTAGTCTTATCTGCTAGGTTCTCGTCTTCCATTTGCCACTGTCTAGTTGCTACTCGCTTCTTGGTGAGTACATGTATGCATCCTAGGTAGGGAGCTTCGACTCTGCTCGACGACGCCCATGCTATTCCCCCTCGAGCACCCTGAGCTGCCCCTTCCTGTCTCTTCCTGTCCACTTCCTTGTGCCACATGCTTCCTCCTTCGCCGTCGGTCTTGTTCGATGTAGTCATGTAGAAATTAATATATTTCGTCGATGTTTCTCACTGTGACCGTCATCAGCTCGATTACTGTAGAGATCAGACGTTAGCGGCGCGTCACAGGTCACAGAGACCTCCGCCCCGCCGCTATTGGCCCCTCGGTCACTGGTCACCGAGGCCGCCGCCGCTTGTGACACAGGTACCACACACCGTAGCGCCGGCCGCCGCTGGCGCGGCGGCGGTAGGTAGTGTCACAGTCGCCGCTCCGGACGGTGCGGTCACAGGTCACCGTGGGCCTCGCCGCTCCGCCGCATCGTATCCAACCGGTCACACCCAAACCCGCCGCCGCTAACGTCTGATCTCTACAGTACTAGCTAGCGAAAAAGTGGAGTATCAAGAAAATATCGGAATATATTACTATGTTGTTTGCAGACCCCACCGCGCGTTGCATATACCCCACGAGCTCTGTATGCTTTCGCCGCGCGCGGCCGAGTTATACCAGGCAAGGCCAATTATACAATGGGCGCTCAAGGTCTGCACGCCTATGGGCTGATTGTTGCAACCGCTCTACAAACCTTCGCCGCGCGAGGCGTCTTTTGCAACGCACTCTCATATATGCAACTCTATACGTCGTCGTGCATATTTGTGTGCACTTTCGCTGATGTCGCAGTCGAAATCCGTATTCGTTATTTGCGCTTGTTAGGATCAGAAGGCCTTGCACAACACATGTCAACAACGCGACACGTTGCATAGTATTTCCTTCGGCGTATGCACCGTGCATATCATATATGATCGTGATAAGCGTGCGCGTCGATTAACGACGAATTTATGTGCCATATATATCGACGTACCAATATGACATCGCGTGATCAAGGGACTCGTACATGCATATGCATAGTAGTTGCCCTTAAATCAGAATTACCAAAGCGGGCGCTGGACTCGTTCCGGCGCGAGCGCTTGTTCAAAGTTACTTCTTGTTCTCGCCCTCCTCTCTCGTCAACGCGTCAACACTCAGCGCCGGGCTCAGTGAAGGACGTTAGGTCCAACTCTTGGCTTACATCATGGCCTCCTTTCTCTCGAAGGTCTTCCCGCGCAAGAAGGAGAAAGACGCGAGCAAGCGCGCCTCTGTTTCTTCTCTCCTCGAGGGCAAGTTCGAAGCCGTCTCTCCCACAGTCTCGCCATCTGCGGCCAAGTTCGAAGAGGATTCCCAGAATGCCAAGGACAGAGGTCGATCAAAGGAGAAAGAGAAGGAGAAGGAGAGGGACACCGGTTTCTCGCTCTTCAGGACCAAGTCTCGTCCCCTTTCACCTCCCCCCGACACGCGCAAGACCGTGCTGGAGACTCCTCGTCTTACTCTAAATCTTCCGGTTCCGAAGGAAGAACGTAGCCGCGCACTGGGAGTCGTGTTTGAGGGTGATCCAGATGACAGGATAGCTCTACCTGACAACGTGATCGGCGAGCGACGACTCAACCCGCTCGAGGCGCTGCTCCTTGTCAAAGCGTGTTCTTCAGCGATCATCGCGAATGGAGGTACGTGCTCCCCACTGTTATGCAATGCAAGCGTTTATTCTGCTCAGGTCTCGAAACTTTGGGGGTCATGCACCCGTTTTGGTACTCGGCCTCCCCCGAGGTGCAGCGCAAACTCATCTCCTTATTCATACTTTCCTTGGCTCCCAAAAGCCCGATCACCACGCTCTCTCCCAGTCCTAACTCTGCCCTCTCGACCTTTGACACCGAGTTGGTGTACACTCGCTCGCCCCATGACATCGCTGCCGTGCTGCGCTGGGCGTTGCGTCACCTTCGTCTCGAAGGCGAGTCGTTTGGACGCGTCGATGAGCCATGGAAGTGGTACCAGGTGTTTTCGGAAGCAGAGAGGACATCATCGTACGCAACGAACGCGTTTTCGGACGCGTTGGCACCGCAACTTCCTCCCTCACATCTCCAACTGCTCATCGCCACCCTCGATATCGTATCTTCTCTCGCTGCGCACTCAGAGCACAATGGTATCTCTGGTAGCAAGCTCACCAAGTTCTTTGGGCTCTGGCTACTCACCGCGCAGAGGAGCGAACAAACGGATGACTGGGCGTCGTTCTATGCTCGCTGGGAACGAGCCGGTCGAATTCTGGAGCATCTATTCTTGGCACACATAAGGTATGTTACTATATGCTTTAGAACATGTGTCCATTTGTTAATCCACGCGCGCAGAGATGAGATGGCACGCAAGAAGATTCCACTGCGACTTGCTGAACTCGTGAAGGGATATCCGTACCACAACAGAAGTCCTTCCGCGGACAGTGCAGTCTCGGTCGATACGGACCTCTTGCCTCGTCCTCGGCTCTCCACTCGGCAATACGACGCGCTTTACGTTCGGGTCGACACCGAAATAGTCGATGGAAAGTCCACAAAGCAGAAACAACACCCCCTCCGCCTAATCTCAGATGCCCTCAAGTCCGACTTGGAGCTAACAGATGCGAAGTTTGCGAGCATTTGGGAGACGGTGAAGACTGCCGCCCTTGCCAACGACGAGCCTGAGCCTATCCTCTCGCACGTCGACGGGTATCCATCCGTATCGCGGATATTTGCAGACGAGACTATTCGCCTGCTCTCTGTCATACCGGCGGGTTCTTCGGGCCCAACGACCCCGGGCGTGCCGACTATCCGAGTACCGCGTCCTCCGCGCAAGCGTTCGGGCTCGCTCAAATCGAGCAGCGCCGCGAAAGGTACGGCCAACGGTAACGGAAAGGCCCCCACCAATGGCACCGCGGTAGCTCGTACCGCCGCCACGCCTACATCCCCTAACCCCCCTAGCTCTCCGAAGGACTGGGTGGACTTCTCATCTGCAGGCTTTGGGGAGAGCACACTCGGCAAGGACTTTGTTGCCACCTTACTTGACAAGGATGTCGAAGTCACTGCACCCCGCCCGGTGGTGGAGCGCAAGACCAGCAGGAAACGCAAGGCGTCCCCCGGCCGCTCGCGTGGTAACTCCGTCGCCACCTCCGAGCCCGAGCCCTCAGCCCGCGCGCAGCCGCTCAGCCCAGTACCTGCGCCGAAGTCCAAGTCTACGGTCGTCAGCATGTTAAAGCTCGACGAGGCTTTCATCGACTTCTGGAGCGACGCGCTACTCGACCCGGTCTCTGCTGAATGGCCCAATTTCGTCGTTGCCCAGCTCAAGGCCCTCCCTGGCCTTGAGATCGACGGCAAGCCTATCAGCTGGCTCGTCCTCGAGCAGCGCTACGTTACACCTCCGCCACCGCCTGCGCCGGTCTCTGCGGAATCTCAAGCAGACATCTCCCCGCCGCTCAAGCGCGCCTCGTCACCCAGGCCTTCTATGCGTTCAGAAATGTCCGCGCGCAAGAGCTCCACACTCGCTGCTGCAAGAAAGCGCCTCACGTTCTTTTCGTCCAGCCAAACGCTCGGCGGGCTCGCATCCAAGGCAGATTCAAAGGCGCCCGCGCGCAAGAAGGCGAAGCCGACGCGTATCGGCGAGATGGGTGAGATCATATCCGAGGATGACGGCGCGGAGAAGAAGCCGGAGATCAAGGAGCCCGAGAAGGAGGAAGCGAAGACCGGCGGCCCCGCACCCAAGGAGACGGTACCTGCGCCGCCTGCGGACGCTCCGAAGGTGGTAGAAGCAGTCGTCGCGCAGCCCGAAGAGTCTGCTATGACCACCACGCCGGCAGCTTCTGAATCCGCAGTGGCTCCCAGCCCTGTTCCTCCCATCGTCCCTGCTCCAGCATCTCCCGCCATCGATGCGTTGTCCCCGCTCACGCCGACGGCGGACGACTTCCCCGCCGTCCCGGTCGTCGGCGGTCTCCTCGCCTCGGCCACGGCCGCCACGACCCTCGCTGTAGTCGAGCCTCTGAAGACCGAGGATGCACAGACGGAGGACACCCCAGTGCTCGCTGTCGCAGAGCAGCCGATCGTCCCCGCCGACACGACGCCGACCGCCGCGGACGCGGACGCTGACGCTCCGCAAGAGACCACCCTCCCGCCCGCACCCGAGCCCGTTGTGCTCACGGGGGAGACGCCTGGCCCGCAAGTCGCGCTCAGCACGAGCGAGCCCGCTGCGCTCGCGGAGCTGTCGACAAAGATCGATGAGGTTGTCGCGCAGGCGGCGTCGGAGCCCGAGCTCGAGAAGCTGCCCTCGGCGTTGAACCCGGAGGTCGCCCCATCGGAGCCCGAAGTCGAGCAGACAGTCGAGGCCGTTCCTGAAGAGGTCGTAGAGGCGGAAGTTGTGCCGTCGGCCGCGCCTGCGGAGGCACCTGCCGTTGTGCAAGGAGCGGCGTTTGAGGAGGCCGAGGAGGCTCCAGTCGTCGAGCCTGTCACTGAGGTCCTAGCCGTTGTGCCTGATGCGGATGTTCCTGCTGTTGCGACGGAGGTTGAAGCTCCCGCCGTTGTGGCAGAGGCTGAAGCTCCTGCAGTCGAGGCCGAGGCCGAAGCCCCTGCTCCGGCTGTCGCTGCTGTGTCCGAGGCTACCGAGCCCGCTGCGCCTGCCGAACCTGAAGCTGTCACCACCGAGGCACCTGTCGAGGTCGCCGAGGTTCTCCCTGAGCCCTCCGTTGAAGAGTCACCTGCAGCTGAAGAGGCCCCTGCGGTTGAAGAGCCCCTCGTCGAGGAGACTCCTGTAGTCGAGGAGGCACCTGTGGCTGAAGAGGCGCCTGTTGCTGAAGAAACCTCCGTGGTCGAAGAGGCTGTCGCAGTGGAGGAAGCTGTGCCAACTGAAGCTGCCCCTGTTCAGGAGGAGCTCGCTGTTGAAACAGTCGAAGTCCCCGTTGCCCCGGAACCGGTGGTGGAGGAAGTTTCTGCTCCCATCGAAGAGAGCACGCCTGCCGGTACGTTATTTTGTCGTGCACATGTATCTCCGGAAGCTTACGATGGGGATCTTTGTCCCTGACAGCCGTTGAGGAGACTGCTGAGGAGCCTGCTGAGGAGGCTGTTGCGTCACCAGTCGAGGAACCAGTCGCAGAACCTGAGGCACCTGCAACGCAGCCCGAGCTCCCTGAGGAGACAGAGACGCTTACTGCCGCAGAGCCTGAGGCGGCCGCCGAACCCGAGACCGTCATTGCTGAAGCCGAGCCAGAGCTTTCGAGTGCCCCGGAGCCCGAAGTCGAAGTGCACACGGAGGAGGCCCCGGTACCTGCCGCCGCTGTCGAACCCGTACAAGCGGAGGTTCTGCCGGAAGAAACCCCTGCCGTTGAAGAAGATGTCGTCGAGGATGTCGTTGCTCCCGCTGCGGAAGAGGTCGCTGACGAGCCCGCTGCTGAAGAACCTACGGCCCCAGAGGCAGAGGAGCCCGCCGTTACCGAGAGTGCCGAGGTCCCTGCGGCTGAGCCTGAGCCGACTCCTGAAGAGAGTACTGTAGCAGATGCGCCCATTCCCGAGGAATCCGCCGCCGAGCTTGAGGTCGCGGCCGTTCATGAAGAGCCTGCCGCGGCACCCGAGCCTGCGACCATCGACGAGCCTCAGGCTACGACGGAGGCCGAGGTTGAGGCTCCTACTGCTGAGATCGAGGAAGCTCCTGCGGCTGAAGCTGAGGAAGCCCCTACAGCTGTCGAGCCAGAAGTCGAGCAAACCTCTGCAGTCGCCGAGGAGGTTACCGGTATGTGTGCAGTCAAAGTGTTGTCTAATCTAGAACTGACCGAACCCCGCATCGTAGCTGAGGAGCATGTCCCCGCTGTCGAAGAGGCACCGGTTGCGCCTCAAGTCGAGGCCGAAGCGCCTGCGCAGCCCGCTGTAGAGGAGCCTGCTGAGATTGCACAGCCTGAGGCCGTTACTGAACCAGAAGCCTCTGAGGAGCCTGAAGCCGCTGAGAAGCCCGAGAACGGCACGGTCCACGCTGAGGTCAAGGCCGCTGAGGACGCGCCGGCAGCTGTAGAAGAAGACGCTGTTGTTAAGGAGGAGCCTGCTGTTGCGGAAGGTACGCCAGGCCCAGTCTTTGGTACAGCAAACCCCCTTGCTCACCAGTGTTGTCCCACAGCGAGCAGCGACTAGAGAAACGGTCGCGCTTATACCTGACCACTGACGGTCCGCCGCGCGATCACGACAGCTACGAGCACGAGTGGCTGCACGGACGTTCCCGCGAACATATCTGCACCACCACGTACGGAAGATACCCCTCTCCCTTCCCCCATTTTCCCCTTCCCTACCCCCATCTAAGTCCCGCCCCCGCGCCTGCCCATTCATTTTATCCACATATGCTATCCTGCTATCTCTCTTGCCGCTCGCGGGCGCGCGACCCCTCCTGCGCCCACAGTCACGACTGATGCTATTTACAGCTTGCTTATTATGTCTGGACCGCCCCCTCACCCCCTCATGTAATTCCGCCCCGTTCTCCCTCATGTGTTGATTCCGCTAGGGGCGCGATGCGCCGTGCGGCCATGAGCTTCGATGTCCCTATTCATACATACTCACGTTCGTTCGTAGTTCTGGCCTGGCCATCGTCTATTGCAATCAACCGGATTCACAGTTGTACTACTGCGTGGACGCAGAGTTGCCTTGGGGTTACGAGAGAGATGATCGCGCCCACGAAGACTGCCCCTGTAGGCTGTCGCACTGCAATCACGCGTACGTCTGCAAACGTCGATCGCGGGATAAATGCGGGATAGGCACCGTGGCACGACCTTGACGTGACACGCCGACATGCGTGGATCCTTCATACATAAGCCCCGACATATGCGGGTCGCGATAGCGCAGCATGCACAGAACACGCAACAAGATACTCTCACCTGGGCGAGACCCATCTGCATAGGTGTCTAGAGCCTACGGGGGTGGGGCTGATTGGGAAGTATGTATACGCTGCACATACGCATTCTTGGCGCGCGCAGAGCTCGATCGGGAGATATCGAAAGATAGTTGTTGTGCACGCCCGAGTCTGAAATAACATACAGTTGAGATTAACCCGTCCGAAATCAAGCAGCGCAGCTATGAAGCCAAGCATGAGCAGACCTATCCTCTGAGATGAATCCCGGTCCTCGCTTGAAAGATAACGGGCTGCGGGTGGACTCACCACTACTAAGATGCACTAGCCAAATGACCCTCCCGCTCCGCAAGTGATCGCCGCTGAAGCACCCTATCGCTGATGGCTTCCGCTCAGAGCCGCGGACGCCGCACTCGCTGGACTCTCGGCGTTCGTCGTTGTCGCTGCGGTGCCCGCACCCGCGCCCTCCGTCACAGCCGGACCGGCCGCACCCCCGCCCCCGGTACTAGTAGCAGTCCCGTTCGTCGCGGCCGCGTTCTTGTTACTGTGCCCGACCGTGCCGCCGACCGCACCGCCGATCACGGCGGCGAGCACGACGACGGTACCGAGCGCCATGATGAAGATCCACTTGCGGGTCTTGTACCACGGCAACCGTGCGGGCGGCGGGTATGCGTACCCGCCCGCCTCGGCCTTGGTGTGGTTCGCGGAGAGCACGGGCACGGGTGGGGGAGTGTGTGAGGTGGGCGCCGCATGCCGGTTGTCGAGGAGGTCGATGTTATATCCTTCCTACAGGGGCAGTCAGCATACCATACGGGTGCAGGTTAGGATAGGGACACGCGCCTGTTTCTCTGCGCGCGTGGCGGCCGGCGCGCTCGCGAGGAGCCGTTCGTCGTATGCGCCCGACATGCCGGTGGGATGCTAGGGCAGCGGGGATCGTGTGGATCGTCCGGGACGATGAGGAGGATGGTGGAGGGAAGAGAGAGACGACGGCGGGCGGGGGAGGCCTGGCATTGCGAGGGACCGAGCTGCTAGGCGGCGCGCTAGTTTTGACAGATGGTGGAGGGCGACAGAAAGGCGGTGTATCCATATCCGGCCCTCCTCCCTCTCGGCGTCTCCCCCGAGTCCGACTCCTTCGTTCTTACTATTTAGCATCACGGCTTTCTCGTATGTCGGAAAATCATGGTATACAATGCCTTCACTATGTCTTTGTGGCAGGAGCCGAGGTGTGCATTCCGCAGAGTGAGTCCGGATTGCAATATCCTACTAGTACTCTACGACGCATACTAAACCGAAAGGCTTGGCAGATCGAAAAGTTCACCACTCTTTGGTAAACCACGGTGATTTTCTGCGCTCACTCTATGCGTATCATAAGCGAATCGTGTGGTATATTCTCGTATCAAAAGAGCACACCGCGACCGGGTCGCAAGCTGCTTCAAACTGTGCGTATATTGCCGCAAGTGTACCCGGGTGTGCGGGCTCATCTACTCGCTTACAATGGCAACTGCAACACCGGTTATCACGGGCCAGTACAAGAGCCATCGCGCCGGTCGTTCATTGTTTGAACATGGTGCGGTGTCATCCCTGTGTGCTGAGCCAACGCCGCACCCACAAGGATACAGCAGTCGACGAGTTATGCGGGCTGAGGAGGCCATTGTTCACTTCAGCACTCCGCGTTGTTATTCCTCCTCCAAGGATTGTTTTACCTTCGCTCTGCTCCCACCAAAATTACACAGTTGCCGTGCGATCGACTTTCACGTCTTGAGCGCGCGGGGAGGCGGCTGAAGTGTATAGTACATATATTCTACATACATCCTGATACTGAGTCTGTGATCATGATATCAATATTTCAACAGAGCCTGGGTGTATGTTCGGACGCTCTGATCCCTCAGATATCATCCATGGATGCTCATCCGGTAGGCTTTTGACCATCCAACTCGTATGCGCAGAACTAATCCTCCAGTTTCCCCGCCCAGTTCTCCACGGTGACGCCCATCATGGACGGCAGGTCGTTGAACAACTCCCGCTGGAACTCCTCCGGCCGCGTGTACGAGATCATCCGATGGCACTGCGCACACAGCTGCCGGCGCCCCTCCTCCCCCTCCGCATCGATCTTGTCGATGTACGTCCCCCACAGCGACGACCACCGCAGCGACTCGATCACCGTCTCGTCGTCGACGAGCTTGCCCAGCAGCTGCGCCAGCACCGCCGCGCACGTCTTCGCGCGCTTGCAGTGTGGGGACACCGTCTGCCCGAACACGCGGTGTGTCGCCTTCACGTTCGCCTGCAGCAGGCGCGCCTTCGCCGCGAACACGCGCCCGAGGTCGTCCGGGGCGAGCGTCTCCTGCGAGCCGTCCTCGCGCGCGAACCCGCTCACGACCTCCGCCTCGAGCATGCAGCACACCATGAGCGCGGCGGGGAGGATGGGGGCGCCGGCGGGGCCCGCGAGGCGTGCGAGGTTCACGACGGCGATGGTGTGCACGGGTTCGAACTTGGGTGGATGTAGGTCGGAGACGCCGAACCAGGCGTCGCGGGTGTCCGTGTACCATTTCTTGAGGTAGCCTAGACTGAGATCGACCGCCTGCGCGCATTGGTACTTCAGACCGAGGCGGATGTAAGCGGAGAGCTGGTGGATGGTTGGCTCTAGCGCCCAAACGCTGTGATGAAATGGGGGTGAGCCGTACGGGCAGCGATCAAAAGGATGGCGACATACTTGAGTGCGCTTCCTGAGAAGAAGAGGCGGAGGAAATGTCTGAGGTCTTCGGGGGAGTCTGATAAGCGCATGACGGTGTAATCTCTGTCACTGCGTTTCTCCACGTTGCAACTGAGCCCGAGTTCAGGGGAGATCTCTGGACACGCTTGCGAAAGTATGTCCTTGAGGATTGGCGAGTGCTTCATGAGGGTCCCCCTGTACACTTGGAACTCGACTTCTCGAGCTATGAGGACGAGGTTCCCGTCCTCGAACCAAAGCTCGGCATCTCTTGTTGGCGCAACAGAAAGCGCGGATGAGCTGAGTTCGAGGAGAGGCAGGGTTTGGACAGATGCATCCTGCCGATATGGAAGTGGGGTCTGCGTCTCTACTGATGCCGTTGTAGACATAACAGTACGATAGACTTTGAACCTGTAACTCAATGTCGCATTAGTCGAGGGTACGAGCACATGATTGCAATGTCCGGCTTACGTCTCAGCAGTCGTGCAGCGGGATGAATACTGAGGCGCACGATGTGCTGCGCTTCCTGCTCGGAAAGGCTGTTGTGATGCTCGAGCATGTGGTTGCCTCAAGGCGGGAAGCACGCGCTTGCTGTCTTATGGGCGGCTTACACCTAACTCGTTATACTCGCCTCCACATCATCGCGGAAGAAGAGGGGAACCCGAGCAGTGAGCAAAGTAAGGCGGGTATGTTCGCACAGGTGCGCGGTAGCACTGCCGCACACGGAGGAGGAGGATCGGTTTAGATACATTCTATGTCCGATGGGGCATTTATTTGGGCGCCGACTGAATCTCTCACCAGCTTTTGATCGACGTTCACACTGAGTCCAAATTTCGCTTGTAGTGAGCGTAGGTGAGCGTGCACAGGCTTGCGCACCCCGCCCTGCTCTATTCATTTCTGACGATGATGTGTGGTCTACTTGGATGAGGGACGACTATCACACAGGGCTCTAAGCCATGGAACTTTTCTACAGCATTACCAGGTGACCGGTAGGTAGATATCCACGGCCAAAATTCCCCATCAATGTGCGGGCTACAACTTGAGTACCAGTACTTACGTACCCCAGTGGAGTCATAGAAGGTACGTTTGCAACAGCAACGAAGAGGAGTTAATGAAATGCGACAGCTATAGCGATACAACAGCTCGACAACAGGAAATAAGTCAATAAAGATACGAGAACACTTCTGAAGATCTATGGGAAAGTCGCCCATGTGTCCTCCAACGAGGCGTACAAGTCCAACTGCTTCACCGTTCCATCGCCTTCCCACCAATCCGGTGCAGCTGGACCTCCTTCCATGTCTTCCAGCCATTCCCAAACAGACCAGCCTTCCGTAGCCCTGGAGCCCGGCACCCTCGCGACGCTCTCGATGATAGGCATGCCCACGTTTCGCACGCTAGGTAGCAATGCCATCGCGTCCAGAACATAGTCTCGCACCACCGTCTTCACCAACTGTGCCGACCCTTCCCACATCGGCCTCCAAAGCACGGTCCATAGCGCCGGTGTGCGCGCCTCCTGGGCGGTGCGGAAGGCGTGCCCAAACTCGGGTTGCGAGCGGAGGGCCTCTCGGGCAGCATTCCACCCCTAGCGGCCAACCAGCAAGGTCAGCCAACAGAGCGCGAGTAACAGCCAAATATCTGATAACGTACCTCGTTCACAGGAGCCTTGTCCCGCAACTCAAAGAACTTGAGGACAGGCGCTTTCAGAGCGCTACAAAGCACGACGGGGGAGTCGGAGCCCCAGAACGGATCTCCTCGTGGCGGCGTGCGGAACATACGCACCACTCGGAGGGCGACCAGCTGCTCTCCAAGGTCCTCTGTGACCCTCGCCAAGACGTTCGGTGCCGTCGCGCGAGAAACGCGCACAGACAAGTGCGTCACTCCGCTCTTCCGCCCGATACGGCTGACGAAGTGGGCGCCGGCGTCCAGAACACGCAGCTTGGGGAATGCGGCCGGCGTGACGTGTGGTGGAGGCGCGTGTACATGGTCGAAGACCCCGCGGAAGTCCTCTAGGTTGCGCTGGTTGGTGAGTGACGACCAGGACGCAAGCACCAGGACGTCCGAGTCACAGTGGAACTTCTCCAACTGCTTCGAGGGGCAGTCCGCGAGAATATCGCGCACTGCAGCTTCAGGTAGCTTGGCCCCGGTGACGGCGAGCTCCCTCAAACTTGGAAGCTGAGAGAGCGCGCCCGCCAGGCGCAAGACGACGCCGGCGCAATTCGCGTATCCCGCCACACCGTCGAGCGAGACGGTGAGAGACCTCACCGCGTCCGCGCGATGCCTCGCGGATAAAGCTGTGGTCGCTGTGATGACCAAGGAGGAGCGGACGCTCATGGCCCGGTAAAAGGTCGCCTCTGCAATGGCGCCGATGTGTTTACATGTGGACGCGAGGTTGACGAGATCTTCCTTCCCTAGGTGGGAAAATACGAGCAGCCAGAGCTCCACTGGCATCTTCTTGTGGGCGCGCTGCGGAGGCCGCGTCGACGTCGGCTTCGACGTCGGTATCGCGGTAGGCGGGCGGATCGTGGCATGTAGAATACGGGAGACGAGCTACACAGAGGTGCGTGAGATATACGTCAGAATATGTACGAGTGTGAGCGGTATCCTGACGTACCGTTGCAGTCGATACCCTTCCCGTCCTCGGGTCCGCCGTCATTCCCGAGAGTACGCTCTGTATGAGGGCCGCGTCTACCTGCCTCCTCGCCACCCCAGGTCCCGTCGCTGGTTCTAGGGAGTCATTGACTGTGCGGACCTGCAAGGTGCGAATACCAAATCGGTTATACTCTCGCGCAGTGCATGTACGGCCCATGCGGACGGTAGGCTCACCACTTCGGACAGAGAGGTGCCGCCCACGGGGGATTCCATCGCGCGATGGCTTCGCAGAAGGAGGGAAACGTCGGGGACGACGCGCCTGCTCAGGCCCCTGCTGGGGTATTGGAGTGGATGAGGGGAAAGTGTGGTGACAGTGGTCGAATGGTGAGAAAGCGGAAGAGGAGGGACAATGGGCAATCCCTCGGAGGTGCGCCGATCGTAGCCACCGCTCATTAGCGCGCGTCTGGTCGAGCTCACTTAGCCACGCTATCTGCTCCTCTAGTACAAAGGTATCTTCCTGTATCTTTTTGCAGATATTCCTATGGATTTCAAGAGTCTCCCGGATTATCGCCAAATTTTTCCACCGTCGGGCGCGCGCGATCCAAGTACTCGCCCGCGCCGCCGCGCGTCTCGCAAGTCGCGTCTTGTCACCTGATCGCGTTGTACGACAAGTCGCGCCGTCCGTGGTGTCGGGCATCTGTGGAGCAATCGAGGCCAAAACCTTCCGATATGTCGGTCACTGGAATCAAGCGGTGTGCTACTAGAAGAGCGTGCTGACCACACGAGGGCCGGCGTGGTCCTCGAATGAGGATGGCATATCGTCCGAGC
The DNA here is from genome assembly GCF_000271585.1 of Trametes versicolor FP-101664 SS1. Classification (NCBI taxonomy): domain Eukaryota; kingdom Fungi; phylum Basidiomycota; class Agaricomycetes; order Polyporales; family Polyporaceae; genus Trametes; species Trametes versicolor. The sequence continues at coordinate 1,777,286 of NW_007360328.1, forward strand.
GCGTCACAAACGGTCAGCTTCCCCTCGCAAATTTGGCATGAATGTTAGATGATTCGCGATATCAAAGGTACTAAGAAGAAGACGAAGGTAGAGATGGATGGCATTACACCGTCTTTCGCTCGTCTCCTTCACTTTCCATCACTCTCCTACTTCGAACTCAGGTGACTGCGACCTAGCCTGCGAAGGCTGTGCGAAGTCTACCGATTCCACGTCGTCGTCGAGGTTGTCATCATCCGAATCGTCGTCGAATGAGTGGACGGGGCCGCCGATCGGACCGAGGAATTGCGGGAGCATAGACGGGCCTGCCCCCGGATCGTCGCCGCTCACGGTGCCGAGGGAGAGGGAGGATATGGATGCGCCCACCGCCCCTTCCAACCGGGCGTTCGTCTCGTGAAGTGCGAGCAGAAAGCGGCCGTTCAATATGGATGTGATGCTGTTGACATGTTCCGCCGTGCGGGTAAGCAAAGGCAGCAACGAGGCAGCCAGGGAGATTGCCGTACGGGTCAATGAGCGCCACAGCGTAGGACGATCCTTGGTCTGGTATTATCGTAATCTTGAGAGCAGGAGACTGAATACGTATATTCTTTCGTGATACCTGTTCGAGCACCTACCGGAAGAAAGATAAGCACCATATCCACTATGTTTAAAGAGACCAGTGTGCTACAGACGGGCTCGTCAGGGGACGAGCGGCGGTGTTGAATAAATTGGCAGCGGACCAGAAATATATAGCCCCTGTATAGCAGACAAAGATTCGCAGATCAGACTTCGACCGTGTTATGCGCAGCGCATCGCGTCGAGCTTACCATTTTCCCACATAACCTGCTCAAGGGAAAGCCGCTTCAGGGTACCTGTTCTCAGCTGGATCGCCGCACGCGTTTGGCACCAGGTAACGGCGACGGCTAGCGAGTCCACGAGGATAAGAGAACCTCTTGAGGCAATGGATACTGTAGGGGAGATTATTACTACTGTCTGTCATCTAGAATCTGCCGTACCAACATCTGCCATACCGACGAGTAAGCACAATACACGACGAGTATGATCTGAGAAAGAAAACCCACCCAATGTTAAATCCCGCGCTCCCAGTGTTGCCGTTTTCACAGTTCAACGGGGCGGGGAGGTTGATGGGCAATCGCTGGTATGCAGCGGTCTGTACACTGTACACGTCAGCAAGCACATAACGATGCATATGAACAAAACAACTGACCGCGTTGATGAGAATGGGTGTCATGCTCAGCACTAGTGCGACTCCGCCCAGGATCCTGTTCTTGGCCGAGAGCGAGTATATTCGCAGAGTAGTAAATGCTAGTATATTTCGTCAGCGGGTTAGTTGGGGCGAACGACGTACATACTCACCTGCCGGTCCGATCATATTTAGGATCCCTAGGACATTGATGAGCCAGCCGAATGAAGCACAACTTCCAATGGCCCCGACATCAGAGAGTACAGGCGATAAAGGCTCGAGAACAAGCGTCTACCTCTGTGGACGTAGGGTTCATTTCTACTTGTGCATAAAGAGCAGGTAGTTGACACTCACGGTATTCGACATGGATGGACTGATCCCAAGGTTCAGGATGCAAAATAGCAGAATCGTGTACCTGTTCCACATATAGAGGAGTCGCGAGACCCAGGTCTTCGGCGTTCGCCAGATATATCGATATTCTTGCCCCGAGGTAAGAAGAACATCGTACAGGAGCAGCACTGTTAATCATAGGTGAGCCACCGCATCTTTCGAATAAGAAGGCGCTTCGAAGACGTACATACCCACCATCGCAATGTTGGAACCGATCGACGATATCCTGCGCGGTGGTGCTGTCAGTCGCACCTGCAATGATGATCGAAGTGTGCAGACTTACGACCCCTGATATGCGGCGACTATCTGAGCCGCGACAGTAGTGCTCGACGACGACATATTCCCGCAGTTCGAGTTTAGGATGACGAGTTGTAGTGAGGATAGATCGAGAGCAAGGGATTTGAGTCGAAAAGCCCTATCACTTGGAGGGTCGCCTTTAAGCGATACTCATGCAGCGCGCACATCTTCGTACTGGGGCTCATTAACGCTTCCAAGGATGACTCGGCACCCCAACGAGCTGCACCCTCAGTATTGCACGCGCGTCGCCAACAACGCCAGGCTGTCGGTCTCCGCTCGCGTAAGTGCGCAGTGCTTGTAAACGGCATACTACGCCTAATCACGTCCACAGATCAAGATGGTTATGAATTCCGACTTCGATGCTACGCCGAAGGCACTTGCCGCCCCGCATTAATGAGCACCGGGGCGTCAAGGTTACGTTGAGAACGCACTCACCGGACCCCGGTGCGTCTACAACACGATCATAGTTTAACCCTTCGCAGAGCGCTCCGCCAGCGGTCATCGCCTCCATTGGTATCCTCGTGCTTCGCATCATGGCCACTGTACCCAACATATCTGTGATCTGAGAATCGGCATATTACGATGCATCTGCCAGCCTCCGGAGGCCTCCACACATATGAATGGTGGCGTGTTGAGCGAAGCAGGTGCTGACTCGTTTGAGACGCACGCACTGCCAAATCTTAAACTTCGCAGCCTTGCGGAGAGGTGGCGGTGAACCCAAGGACAGCGGTAGTCGGTTTGCGCGGGACTGGAGTCGCCGAAGTTCCGGCAGGAGCACGGAGCCTGGGTGGGGGATGACTCGGACGCGGACGAGCTAGAGCGATCCGCTCAAAGCAGTAAGTCTGCCTTTGAAAGTCTTAAAACTTCGCGAAGAGGTGGGCGTACCGCATAATCTCTTTTACGCCAAAGTATCTATAGGAGTGAGCGTGTCCGAACCACTGATTTGATGGCCATGTTGAACAGGGCCTGCCAGTGCAGGTTACGGCTATGCTGAGCGCATCGCAAAAGAACGACTCATAAACTCAGGCGCGGCTTGCCAGGTTATATTGCAGCGGGTCGTACGGTAGCGTACTGTACGACTGAAAATGTACCGGCGCGTTTGGCCCCCCGCTGGGGCGATCACGGTCCTGTACAGTGGAGACTTCCCATCGCCAGGGGAAATATCGCACCTCGATCGTTCCGACATAGCGTGTCCGCCCGCAGTCCAGAATTCCGGCTCGGTGTGTCGGACCTGTTGCCTCGGGCAGACCATATATGGGCGGGGCAGATCGGCGTGAAAGTCAAATTCGCGCTTCGCGGGTCGGTATCCCGATCTTCCTGCCCTGATGGACGACTGTATGTTAAGATATGTTGCTATTCAGAGGGCGAGGATCCTAGATAGTAGAGGATCTGCGTGGCGGGCCCGCGAAGTTCGGGCGGTTCTTCGCATCTAGAGGACCGTAGTACAGGTGGTTCTTCGCTGCTTGAGGTCCGTAGATTCCGGTGCCAGGCAAGACTCCAGAGGCGACGTACTTTGCTGTGTCTGCAAAGATACGAATTGAGTAGACTCGCGCTGGATATACATCTTGAAGAGGAATCTTACGCGACAAAGCGAGTTGGCATGCGGGAGACGTCGATTTGTGCTGTGTGTACTCCAAATGAGATGGACCAGCTCTAGCTTGCGGCACCAGGGATAGGTGCTTCCACGGGCGGCGGTAAATTTGCAAGGTTACCCCGAGCTCGCCCATCGTCCGCTCTACCGCAACACTCCAGAGCGCCCAAGGACCCGTTGACCTGCACACATGCCCTCGGGCCTTCTCACCTCACGTAAAGTTGAGCTGTGGAGAGGGGGCGATGAGCTGCGATGAGGCTTCGGATGGCTTATCTGGAAGCTTTTGTGCGCGCACTCTCACGCGCAAGACACGGATGCGCTCTCCGTTTTCGTGTAGATGCGAGCTTGGCGAAGCGTCCCAGAAGTCGCGCCATAGTCAGGAAGAGTCTAGTGAATGGAGAAGGGCCCGTCCATGGGAGTTCTCCGCATTTGGCGAAGACATTTCTTCTGCTGGAGGCCGAGGTTTGAACGTTCGCGTGCTGGGATGTGGTCGCGTTGTTATTCTCAGCGACGCAGGTGCTCGGTGGTGTTCGCGACGCCCCCTGGCCGGCGGCTTATCAGGGTCCATCACGCCCCAAAATGCCGCAAGGGGAGCATCACGCGGACAGTTTCGAGCTATGCGCTGGGCCTTCGAGCATTCTGAGGACAGCAGGTGTTCACAGGGTTGAATATGGGTGGAGCAATGGACATGTATGCGCAGAGGTGGCGGGAGAGGAAGCGGAGCACATGAGCCCTGGGTGTTCTAGCCTGGGCGGACCCTCGATCCGGACATGCATGGCGTCACCTCGCCCGCCCTCTGGGTCGCACCCGTCCCCGTCCGCACCGCGCGGGGCGCAGACGGTCGTATAAGACGTGGGCAGGGCATGGACTTGCGCTGTGGACGAGGGCCGCGCGGGCGAACGCGTGACGTCATCGCGGCCAAGTGGGCGCTACTCGGCCTGCGAACGCGCCTTTCCTCACTCTCACTGCTTGCTCTGACCTCTCGCTCGCTTGCTCTGACCACGCCCGGGCTGGTGCCAATCCGCGTCCGCTCGTCCTCCGAGTCGTCCATGCCTGTTCTGCGCTGCTGTCTGCGGCTCTAACCCTCCTGCTACCCCGCCCTCCTTCTTTCCTGCCCTCGCTCGCTCGCTCCCGCGCTGTCAACCATGTGCATCTCGTAGTATTATCCGCATACGCTTCCCAGATCTTATCCGGCCGTTCTCTGCGCTGCAACTCAGCCACGCGAACGGTCAGCTTCGATTTGATACGCCGTAACGATTTCAAACTGCTCGTCCTCGCCCACGATTCTTACCAGACACTCGCCAGTTGTGCTACATGCCCCCTGCGAAAACGCAAGCCGGCCGCGTTCATACTGCGCCCGCAATTCGGTCTACACTGCCTCAAACGACGCCCACTACCGTCCCATCTCCTTCATGGCGTCACCGGCGTGTGCGAGACTCATCGGGCATCGTGCACAGCGCTTCAATCGCGAATATGACGAGCGCATACGCCGTCCCGACTCCATCTGCGTCCGCAGTACCAGGAGAGGCGCCTCATATGCGCCGCCTGTGGATGCTTCGCGCCGCCCGCCCACGTCGATGCCCGCTACAAGAACGATATCCGCACGTTGTCCGGGCTCGCACACCGACGCCTGCGCACCCGCAACAGCGCCGCACACGTCCTGGACCCAGAATCCCGCCCACGAGACCGCGACCTCCCACGATGCTCCAGCAGTGACTGAGCGACGTGCCGAGCACCTGCGCGCGCAATTTTGCGACGGATCGACGCACGACTATATGCTCCGTCGTCTGGTGCGTTTTGAGCCCGCACCCACGCGAACTGCGCTGACAGTGTCGGATTTTCAGCCCTGCCGCGCGCAGAAATGCCACCCGCACGCGCTACACCCATCGCCTCGGCCGGTACCTCCACAGGTAGGCTCGTAGGGCCCACATTGACCATCGACATCGATCCCAGAGCCGTACGACGACGCCAGCCGCGGGCACGCCACGCTGTCCCCACGGGCAAGTCCCAGACACAACGCACCCTCGCGCTCCGATGGCGCCCCCGGACCACCCCAACGCGAGCCTCGAGGCACATACGAACCTCTGCGCATACACCCACGCCGTTTCCGCGCGATCCGAGGAACTCGTAAATCCCGTCATATTCGACCCCTTTCACAGGCCCCAGCCCACACTCGGCCATCCCACCGCCGCCCCGCACCCGTCCCGCGTCCTACAGCGATGAAACTCGGTACACACACTCCCATACATCCCCTCTACCCGCGCCACCGCTCACCCCGACCGCGTGCCGCCCCGCTCGCCCCAGGCGTCCGCGTGCACCCCAGCCCCCGGCCATCTCGTCGACCTCGCACCCTGACGACGCATCGTGAGGCCCCCAAAGCGCGACAGACGACACCACTCACCTGGATGCACGCGCACACCAAGCTGCGCCGCGATCGGCGCACAAAAAATCCGCCTCTCCGCGGCCGATTTCATGGGCGCCCGCGCGAACCCGGTCGTCCCGCGCCCGCCTCGCCCGCGTCCCGCCCCCCAGCGCCACACCGCCTTGCAGGCCCGGCCGTGGGCACGTCCTGCGCCGGCCCGTGCGTTTTCAGAGGCGTCCGCGGACTTTGTGTCTGGACGACCTCGCGGGGATTTCGGCCGCTTGGGGGGCGGACGCGACGTGCGGCGCACTCGGCTTGTCGTTGCGCGCGAGGGGCGTGGGCCGGTCTCGCGGGCCCTTCCTGGGCGCATTCCGGGGCTGGGCGTCGCGGCGGGGTCGAGAGGGCGGGCCTCCGCGCCGCGGGAGCGCGTGTCGAGCACGGGGCCCCGCAGCGAATCGATGCAGCCCGCAGCCTGGGGCCGAGGGACGATCTTGCACGGTGAGCGGGAGACGGCGTACGCACGCCTATGCACGGACATGGCGCGATGCGCGATGCGCGCGGCGTCCCCCCGCCCCAAAGCGCTGTCTACGTACGACACTCTACTGTTCTACCGACGTCGCCCGCCTCCCCGCCTCCCCCCCTTCCCAGTGCCGGGCGCACGGCGCAGCCCCTCCACCGCGCCCGCGGCCCGTGCTGTCTCCCGGCGGCCGTTGGCCGTTCGCGCTGGAGATGCAAGGGTCAGCCGCCTCGCACGCGCGCGCTAGATTGTGCGAACTCACCTTCGATGGCATGGAACTCGACGCGACCGCGTGGGGGCCGTGGACGCGGAGAGCGCGGGTGCACGCTGAAGGAACAAGTTCAGATGAGTGTATCGCCGTGTCCCGGGGCGTGGACGGAACCGCGCTCACCGTGATCGCGCCGGACGCGCGGGCGCTGCTCTTGCACCCAGCAAGAACCGCGGGGCGCTGGCGGCGGACAGAGTGGCCCTGGCAGCGCGTACCGTACCGTAGCGCGTAGCGCGTGCTGCCGCGACTATGTACGAACAGAATGCTATGCTACCACCCCTCGTACCGCACGCCCCTCGTACGCCGCTGTGCCGTGCTCGCCCTCGCTCCCGTGTCGTCGTCGCAGGCGGCGTGTCGAAGCTATGGGGGAGGAGGTAGAGTGGTGAGTTCGACGACTCGACATGCGCGCGCGAGGAATCCGCTTACCGTCTGAGTTTGCAGCAACGTGCATGACGCGCCAGACGACTGTCGAGGCGGTTCGCAATGCCCACGGCCGCCGTCTTGCGTGAGGGCATCCTGGCTAGGTGAGATATGCGATGTACACCCGGACGAGCTACCAGACTGACTCGCCGCACAGGGCAGCACCACAGACACCAACGCGCGTGCGTCCCAACGCCCGCCAGCGACGCTGAAGAAGGCATGACAGGTGTGCTCTCCTATGCCGACTTTGCATGGACTTACCGCAGCGCGTAGCAGTCAAGGCGGCTGGCTCAAGCGCCAGAGCTGCATTTGAAGCCGTCAGCACGATGCTCGACGAGAACACGACCCCACAGGGATCGGCCGCCGGCGAGCAGCGTCATGCGCCAGCGAGGCGCATCTATGGCGTCCCAGTGTGCGCACCTGGGCCGCGCTATCCAGCACATCAGCACATGTAATCGCTGCGAGGGGGCACGTACCGGATCCCGGAGCGACGACCAGAGAGCCCGCGCCCGACCCGGAAGCCCTGCTCCATGCTCGCACCCACGCCCGGAGTCTCTTCGCACATGTGCGCCTTGTGGCCTGGACGTGCGCGCTCGCCCGTCTTGCATAGCTGGAACAGGAGAATGGAGAATAAGTGTTCAACCACGGACGAACGGGAGCCGCTGACGTACCGCCTGCGCGCAGATTGAGGTTCTATGGGGGCGAACGGCGCTCTTGTAGTCGGCGGAGCGACGGAGCGGGAGTGGACGACGACAAGAAGAGGAGAGGGGGGGAGCAACATCGCTGCTACGCTGCTAGCAGGTGCGGAAGAGAGGGAAGAGGGTGAGCACGCCCGCGTCCTCATCGTGCCCGTACTTATCCCCGCGTGCTTTAGGGCCGTCCTCCGTTCCCGTCGTACCATGGTCCGTGCGGCGACCGCGCACTCGAGCCCAGCCCGAGCCCGTTGTGCGGAGACGGCTGCCTGCCGTGCCAAGGCAACGATCTTACGAGAGGGCCGGGGCGACCCACTGAGCGCGCCGGGCGGCGCACCAACCAGGACGCGACACGCTCAGCCGAGGGAGACGGGGCGAGCGGGAGAGGATGCGGGCGGACGTACCGCGGGAGGGCGGTGTGCAGTCACGCGGCGCGGTGCGTTTCAGCGTCGAGTCTCGCGTCTCGATTCGCAGATTCTGGACACGCTCGCCTCGGACGGCCGGCGCTCGGTACGCGAGATGCCACGGACTGCGCCCGTTTCGAGGGTCTGCGAGCACCGTCGCCTCGGGCTAGGTACACCGTCGGCGTGCACATCTCGTGGGGGTCAGCGGGGTGCGGGAGCAACGACGGTGGGTGCCCGCGCCCTGCCCCCACTTGACGGATGCCGCTCTCGTCGTCGTCTTTGGGTGTGTATGACATATCAGACCTTGTATACAGTCATGAAATATATCTTGTCCGGCCTCGTACTGTATATGTGCAACGCTCGCAATATGTTGCGAAGTGTAGTCGACAATGCACTGCGTGCAATCGCAGCCGCGGATGGCATGGCCGAGGGAGCTCTACAATGATATAATATTCACCGGCTAGCACGCACTCGCCCATATCTATCCCGAGCTTCTCATCGAGCCCCGCCCATCGCGCTACTACCTCCTGTAGCTTGTGTGTGCGCACGCGTACGTGGTACAAGACGCTCGTCAGCAACCAGCGTGGCCTGGGGCATGTGTGCAGCGAAATATGTGCCGCCCGCACGGAAATGGCGCTCCGTGTCTCATTTTTCCAGTCGCATTGACGTGCCCCCGCGGTGGCCAAACTTGTCTCACAAAGTCCGGCGCCAGCGTTGACTCGGAGTCGATCGAAGACATTGTCCTCGTGATGGCGTGCTGAGAGAAACAAACACAGCTGATGATATTGTGCCATCCGACGCCGGACCGCCGGACCTGCCGCGTGCATTGAAGTTCATGGTGCTGCAGCACCGGACAGCAAAGCTTTCGTCGCAAGGGGATTCAACACCGTTCAAGGTGCGGTATCGAGTGAAGGACACTGTATAGACCAGGATTGCTCCACAAACTTGAAACTAGTATGCGAGGCGCAAGGCAAGTACGACTACTTGGTAGAACGGGCTGGTGGAATTACCAGTGGTGGGTAAAGCGTGAAGGGGCTCTGCGAGTGCATCGCAAAGCGCTGAGCGTGGCCCGCGGGTCGAACCTTCTTACCGTAAAAGGCAGGTCTCTCTCTCGTATGCCAAGCTTGGTCTCGCGCTCACACCTTGGCTTCTGCGACCACAACGACCATGACGACTGGGCCGGAACTTCGCGCAGTGTTCAGTAGACATGTACGGCATGCGCGCGAGTGGCGTAGGGCTCCCAGATCTCGACTCAGGGTCAAGCGAGAGCACCGGCGGCTTCCACATCTCAGATCTGGACACAACCAATAAGCGTAAACCTTCGCTGGTCCTCCGGCCGCTCTTGTTTTGCCCATAATACATTACACATCTCAGCCCACCAGTATTATACACACCCAGGAAAATGTTTAGGATAACAGAAGTGAAGAGGTCAGGATTAATAGTGTGGGGAGCAGTATGCTGCACACAGTATTATTCCTGGTCCCCTCCAGTTCTGGTGACGGGCGGGGAGGTGAGGACCCTGAGAAGATGGTCGCCTGAACATCCGGAGATGTGTGTAGTGTAATTTCTTGAATTCTGAAGGTGTATCCAAGAGCGGTATTACAGTAAGCAGAAGTATATCAGAGAGCCCTGAGCAGTGTAAAGCATTCTGAGGCATGTCCGATCATACCGCAGCCACAAATGAGTGCTTTGATTGGTCGGACATATGAAAAGAAGCTAAAATACAGTACAAGCAAAGGGGGGCTGCTACCGTAATTCGTGGATATGGAAGATTTTGATGCAGACGCCGTGGGCGGGCAGCAACCGCTTGCCATAATCCTCCGTGGCACCGGCGCACCCGCACGCGGCACAGCAGCAGCGCAGCACATCTGCCGTCCCATGCCAACCACATGTGCTCAGGGTCATCGGGATGCTCATGGCGCCAGGCGGACATGTCCCTGTACCCTTTCTCTGCCCGCCCCATCCTCACCCTCTCCCCCTCTGCCCTGCCAATCGTCAATGCCTGCACGCCCCTCCTCCCTCTCAATCCCATGCACCTACCCTCCTTGACCAGCTCTGAGTCGAGCACATTGGTGAACATCACCGTCAATGCCGCACAGCGTCTACAGCCTCGCGCCTCTGCCTAGCGGCCGCTCTGGTCGCTACCGAGGAGAGGTATGTACAGTACCAGTGCGTGCTCTCGTGGTCACCCGCTGACACCAACTGACCAGCTCGGACATTCATCACGGGAGACATGCCTCTTAGAGGCCTCCCGGGACAGAGTGTTCGGCACTGGGTTTGTGCTCTCTCCTTGCAGATGCAGACCGAGGGAGCGGAAGGGAGGGCAGCGTACCTTGGCGGGTGATGCCCGTGCGGGCTAGACCGAGAAGTTTGGGTGCTCGGATGGGCGTGGGCCGGTTTCGCGCGACATTGCGATGCACATCCATGAGCCAGAGCATCTGCAATGGAAGGACAGTGAGTACCTCATCCAAGCTGCACGATACCGAGTGTTGAGTTGCTTACCTGCCATATTTATTGTGTCTGCAACAGTGCACGCCGATGGCACCACCTAGAAGGCACCAGTGAACCCGTGCCGACGCTCGCGCTTGCAGCCTCGGAACGACAATGATGGTGTGGTACGTGCGCGCGCAAGTGCCAAGATATCTGAGGACAAGTATTCAGCCCGCGCTCTCCCCGGTCACCCATACAGTCTCCGAGTCTCACGTGCGTTCATGATTCCACCGTATCTCGCGGGCTCCAGTCGGCGAACACAGTGGATACTCATGGCAAGGTGTCGGCTCTTGCGGGACTTGGGGTGTGGTGGGCACTCCGGAAATGCAACCCGCGGGCCACGGACACGCGCGCGCGCTCCAGACCCACATTCCAGTACAAAACGGTGCCAAGCGCGGAAGGTTTGGTACGTACCTATGTTTCATTCTTTGCACATATTCGCGCACTCATACTAACTTTCGTCCTGTTTAGGGGCTCACGTTCGAGGCTGGCATGCAAGAGCAGAGACGGGAGGACAGTTGGTTGCAGTGGTGGGAGTGGGCAAAGTGGCGGGCGCAGCAGGGCGCGGCGCGGCTCTCGAAATGGTAAGCAGGGTTGTATTAGGCGCCTTAAAGCTTCCTTGTCTCATTCCAACTCGCGCTTTGGGTCGCCTCGCGCTGCTTGCACGTTCTCCTTCTTCATTCGCCCCACTGGATATCTAGAGTCAATAAGCACACTCACGCAACACCTGCACACCTCCCTGGAGCGTCTTATACGCTAGGGTGGCATCAAGTAGCCGCTTACTCTTGCTGGTGATGGCTACTTCGCAAAGGCCTCGATCTAGCGGGCTCGCAGCTGGGAGTATGTGTGGTGAGTGCAGCGCACCTGCACATAGCTCCAGTGTTTGCGATCGAGCTCAAATCACGATACGTACTGCGTTTGTCATGTGCATTCCTCACCGGCTGAATTAGCTGATAGCAGAGTCCACAGGCATACCAACTTCAAGCTGCTGAAGAGTAGTATCCGCGAGAGCACCATAGTAAACGCTTGCAGGGCATGTACGGTGCCGGGAAGTCACGACTTGAGCACGTCGAACTTCCGAGCCGTCTGTATCTAAGCGCCAGCGTCCTCGGAACGTGTTGCGGGCCTATTTGTGAAGTAGACGAGCATTGGTACGTATTTACCCTTTCTCGCACAGACACAAACACTTATCTTTCGATCTGACAGACCGTGCGTGCTCGTCTTCACTCTCGTGAGCATGCCTCACCATGCCTGTGCAGCACGGCGCCGATGAGCACAGAGTGCGCTCAGAGATGTTCCACGCCCCAAGCGAACATCACTGCGATCACGCAAAGTCGAAGACCATGTCCGCCACTTCGGAGCGGACATGTGCAAGTACGTGCTTGAGCCATTCTTTCCGGGGCCTATACTTCATTTCCTAATGTTGCAGATAGCAGATTTGGATGTTCCGGGCGCGTTCTGCGGCCACCGGGGGCGAACGGCAACCATGCGAGATGTGAGAGAGGTGGCGGAACCAAAGAGACCCACTGTGCAAGACTTGGACGGTTCGCAGGTCGGCGGGATAGGCGCCCACACTCGCCGAGCTGTTCTTTCTCCGCTGCCGCGTAGCAAATGCGCGCATGTGTTCACGCATGATGGAAACACAGCTATCAGGGCATCGTAGAGGTTGTACGTACCGTGTCTTTCTCCTGCAGGTTTGGGATTCCAACTGATGACTGTTGCTGGCATGCAGAAGACAGTTTGGCGGGCAGAAATGCACCGGGAGAGCGTGGAGACGCAGCGAGGACTCCGTAGAGCCAGGACGCGCAGGAGTGGCAGAAGGCGACCGGCGACAACGCAGGCCCTTTGCAGGTTCGACTCCTGTCGGAATAGGCGCCCGCGTCCATCCGAGTGCGCGGCGGGTCTCACAGTCTTCCGCACCCAATGAGGGCCATCCATGGTCCTGCAAAGGTGTCCAGGCAGGCTTTCCTTGTCGCCGAGGCCTATGAGGAGGAGGATACTTGGCACAAACATCCAACTTGCCACCTAGACTCGCAGGTTAGCAGCTCAGTCGTCTGGCAGTGCTCACATATGACGAGCAACCATGCAGTGTCTGCGGTGGCGACATCCATCCCCGACTTCGCGTTTCGGGCGTCTGTTCGCCATTGCACGGGAGTCATCTTAAGAAGTCGAGCTGTACATAATGCGCTGAGTGTCGACATTCCGAGCTTGCAGGTAGCTTTGCGGCGGCAGGGTCGCGACGACCCACGCGATCGACTTCCGGCAGTATGCGGCGGACGGGTCCAATATTGCGCTCGCAAGTGCACTGCCCACATCTTCGCTCTGGCAGGCAGGGGTGACTCTCCTGCGACCACGACACGAAGTGTTCGGTATGGCTCCATCATCTTGGTGCACGAAGCAACAACTGCGGGACGGAACACCGCGGGCCTGCGGAGGTGTCGCGCGGAAATGGTCAGTACCATCCGCTCGAGTCCTACAACTCACGGCTGACTTCCCTGCTTGTAGACATCGGAGCTGACTAATGTGCAGAGAATGGCCGCCAGAGCAGGAGCGAGCGGGTGAGGTCCGGCGGCGATCATGGCAGAGATCACTGCGGCGGTGGTGGGCGACTTAGAGACTTGGCAGTTTCTCCTCCTGTCGGGATGGGCGCCCGCATCCATCCAAGTGCGCGGAGTGTCCGTGCTCTTCCGGACGCGTCCACCGACGCGGTGTGCATGCATTTTTAACAGCTGCGAATCGTTTCACATACTGGCAGGTAGGTGGTATAGCCGTTCAGTGCTCCCAGATCACTGACAGTATCTATGCAGCATTTCGGACGTCCCACTGGCGTTGCACGAGACTCGTCGGAGGCGGCTGCGCTGTACGCGACGCGCTGACTGTGGGCAGAGTCCGCGCTATGGCTGCGCTGACCGACTCCAGCGACATTCCGCACGCAGCGGACGGCTCGACTCAGAAGCACTCAAAAGTGCACCGCTTATAATCTCGCCGCGACAACGCTCCCGCAGCCAGTCCGTGAAGCATCCGGTAGGGTCTCATTATCCGGACGTGCGAACGTACTACACCGCGAACATCACGCACGCGGAGACCGTATGCACCCTCTCCTCCTCTCCTGCAGCTTAAATCCCCATCTAACATCCCGACCGGCAGACAGTGGAGTGGAATATCTGGCAGAGAGCGGCCACGCCGGCACGCACGCGCGCGCGAGGAGGGAAGGCCACCGTTGCAGAGCGCACAACAGCGAGACTTGGCAGCTGGGTCGAAATAGGCGCCCACATGCGGCTGAGTGTGCAAAGTGCTCTGGACGGCTGTCCTGCGGTCGTCCTGCACGCGCGCTGTGCGGTAGATATGTCCTTAGTGCTAGCAGTCCGTAATACACGTTTGCGGTGCGCTCTGTCCAGCCCAGAGTGCGAAATGGAGACCCTCTCCTCGTCATCCGCTCTGTCCCGTCTCCCGAGTTCTCCCCACAAGTGCGGCGCCTACTCGTACCCCCCACAGAGTCTACTACCCCCCAGTAGCCACCACAGACACAGAGTCCCTCAATCGTGTCCTGGCCGTACATCCTCCCCCCTCCCGAGATCCGCATCCGCCCGAACCCCACATCGGCTCGTCTGTCCCGCGTCGCCGTGACCGCGCACTGCCACCCGCGAGCACACCGGCATATGCCTAATCACATCCATGAATTAAGATGACTCGGACCTCGATACTACGCCGAAGGCACTTGCCGCCCCGCATTAATGAGCACCGGGGCGTCAAGGACACGTCAAAACCCCACCCACCAGTGTACGATAATAGTATAACCCTTCGCGAAGCGCGCCACCTGCGGTCAACACCTCTGTTTGTATCCCCGTGCTATGTACCGCAGCCAGTGTACCCGACGTATCTCTGATCTCAGGCTCGGCATATCACCACGCATTTGCCAGCCTCCGGAGGCCTCCGAATGTAAGAACGGCGGCGCAGTGAGCGACAGAGGTACTGACGCGTTTGAGACGCACGCACCGTCCAATCTTAAGCTTCGCAGCCTTGAGGAGTGGTGGCGGTGAACCCAAGGACAGCGGTAGTAGGTTTGCGCGGGGTGGGCCCGTCGGAACTCCGACCCGGACCCGGAGCCTGGGTGGGAGATGACGCGGACAAGTAGCAGAGCGATCCGCTCAAGCAGTGAGCTTGCCTTCAAGAGTGTTGAACAGGACGCTGGCGTCGAACGCTAGTGTATCACATATCATTTTCCTCATGCTAAAGCAATCTCGTAAGTCAGCTTATCTGACCGCTGAGTTGAACGCTGTTATACACCGTACCTACAAATCGCGGCTATGCGGACGTATCAGTAAAAATTGAGTCATGAGCACAGGCCGGGACTGCGAAGCTGTATTGCAGCGGGTCGTATGGTAGCGTACTGTACGGCTGAACACCGCTGGGGCGATCACGGTCCTGTACAGCGGAGACTTCAGTCGCTTCACATCCCCGGTCTTCTCCCATCGCCAGGGGAAATATCGCACCTCGATCGTCCCGACATAGCGTGTCCCCCCACAGTCCAGAATTCCGGCTCGGTTTGTCGGACCTGTGCAGTCGCGCAGGCCATATACGGGCGGGGCAGATCAGTGCGAAAGTCAAATTCGAGCTTCGCGGGTCGGTGTCCCGATGGTGCGCATGCTTCCTGCCCTGATGAGCAATGGTATGTTTAGGGATGTTGCTATTCAGAGGGCGAGGATCCTAGATAGGACGGGATCTGCGTGGCGGACCCGCGGGGTTCGGATGGTTCTTCGCATCTAGAGGACCGTGGTATGGGTGGTTCTTCGCTGCTTGAGGTCCGTAGATGCCGGTGTCAGGCAAGACTCCAGAGGCGACGTACTTTGCTTTGTCTGCAAAGTACTCGATTTGAGTAGACTCGCGCTGGACATGCATCTTGAACAGAAAACTTACACGACAAAGCGAATTGGAAAACGGGAGACGTCGGGTTTGTACTGCGTGTGCGTCCAAATGAGATGTACCAACTTCACCTTGCGGCACTAGGGATAGATGCTAGGCACAACCTTCACCGCGCGGCGGTAAATTTGCAAGGTTACCCCGAGCTCGCCCAACGTCCGCTCTAACGCAACACTCTAGAGCGCCCAAGGATCTGTTGACCTGCACACATGTCCTCGGGCCTTCTCACCTCACGTAAAGTTGAGCTGTGGAGAGGGGGCGATGAGCTGCGATGAGGCTTCGGATGGCTTATCTGGAAGCTTTTGTGCGCGCATTCTCACGCGCAAGACACCTAGAAGTCGCGCCATATTGAGGAAGAGTTCGGTGAATGGAGAAGGACCCCTCCGGTTGCACGAGTCGCACCGCCGCGAACGATGGATGGGAGTTCTCCGTATTTGGCGAGAGCGTTTCTTCTGCTGGTGGCCGAAGTTCGAACGTTCGCGTGTTAGGAATCCGGAATGTGGTCGCGTCGTTATTCTCAGCGACGCAGGTGCTCGGCGGCGTTCGCGACGCCCCCTGGCCGGCGGCTTATCAGAGTCCATCACGCCCCAAAACGCTGCGAGGGGAGCATCACGCGGGCGGTTTCGAGCCCTGCGCAGGCCCTTCGAGCATTCTGAGAGCAGCAGGTGTTCACAGAGGGTTGAATATGGGTGGAGCAATGGACATGTACACGCAGTGGTGGCGGGAGGGAAAGAGGTGCACATGAGCAGGGGCGGCTGCGTTCTAGCCTGAGACGGACTCTCGGTCTGGTTATGGAAATGCATGGCGTCACCGAACTGGGTCGCACCTGGTCGCACCTGTCCCGGCCGTCCTCGTCCGCCCGCACGGCGCGGGGCCCAGACGGTCCTATAAGACCTCCTCCCTATATATCCCGCCGCCTCCATCCGAGCCACCACCGCCCTCGTCCGCGGTCGTCACTCCCATCCCCACCATGACTTCCACCATCGATCCTAGCTCGATCGGCAAGCCCGCGAAGAACGCCAAGTCCTCGCAGCGTCGGCATGTGCGCACGTTGACGGGTAAGTGCGCTCGTTATGCACGAATTCCCGATGCTCACCTCACGACAAGGGTACACCCCCGAGACCGACGCCGTCACTGGCAAGGAGAAGTGGCCCGTAGGCGACGAGAAGGCTTGGAAGGACGGGATCCCGGCTCTCACCACTGGTGAGTACTGTCTCGATATTGTGGAGGACGCGGAACGCGCAGAGCATGAGAGATGAGAGGGAAGAGCAAGCGACGTTGGTACAGATTTGCCGAGGACGTCATCAGCGTTCAGGAGCCTCGTGCAGAGCGCTTCGTATCGGCTAGCGACACTCAGGTTGTAGACT
The DNA here is from genome assembly GCF_000271585.1 of Trametes versicolor FP-101664 SS1. NCBI lineage: Eukaryota > Fungi > Basidiomycota > Agaricomycetes > Polyporales > Polyporaceae > Trametes > Trametes versicolor. The sequence continues at coordinate 1,794,184 of NW_007360328.1, forward strand.
GCAGCCACTTTGTGTCCGTTAGGTGGGGGCCAGACATACGCTAGTCGGACCTTGTCTCCTTGACTAGACTGAGCAGAGTTGGGATCTAAGCCGAAAGCCATGCTCTTGATTAGACTCGCGGGGTCTCCATGTTCCTGTAGTCTCGCTAATGACAGGTCCTACCAAGGACCTACCCTACGACCTCACGCTCTGACCGGGACCTCAGGTCGGATTCATTTTGGGTCCGACTTGTAGTCGGGTAGGGTTTCGCCACGGTGTGACTGGGCGAGCACACCTCTCGCGACGATGAAGCTAACTTCTTGTCTCGTCGCGTCGGCCTTCCGACACGAGTACCATTTCATTTTTTCAAGCATGCAGTCACATATTGAACGTGCACTCAACTCATTTCTTCTCCAGAGGTACCCAGCATCACCAACTCCGTCGTGCACCACGTCCACACCTCTCTCGCCCGGCAAGCGTACAACCTCGACAACCTGGGCGCGTACCAAGCGTCCGCGCTCTCCGTTCGCGACAACCTCCTCGTAAGTCTCCTTCTCGTTCTCTCGAAGCCATGTCTGAGCATACTCTGGGCGATAGGTTAAATGGAACGAGACGCAGTTGCATTACTCGCGCAAGGCGCCTAAGCGCGCGTACTACCTCTCGCTCGAGTTCCTTATGGGCCGTACGCTCGACAACGCGCTGCTTAACCTCGGTTTGAAGGACAAGTACCAGGATGGGATCGATAAGCTCGGGTTCAACCTCGAGGACTTGCTTGACCAGGAGCGCGACGCGGGGTTGGGCAACGGTGGCCTCGGACGCCTCGCCGCGTGCTACCTCGACTCCTCTTCGTCTCAGGAATTGCCCGTATGGGGATACGGTCTCCGCTACAAGTACGGCATATTCCAACAGCTCATCGCGCCCGACGGCAGCCAACTCGAGGCGCCCGACCCCTGGCTGGAGCACGACAACCCATGGGAGCTCCCGCGTACCGATGTGACGTACCAAATCCGCTTCTATGGGCACGCGGAGCGCCTCGACGCGAGCAAAGCGATCTGGAGCGGCGGACAGGAGGTCATTGCGATGGCATACGACACGATGATCCCGGGCTACGACACGAAGAACACCAACAACCTGCGTCTGTGGGAGAGTAAGCCCCAGCGCGGGTTCGACCTTCAGAGCTTCAACGGTGAGTTTCAGTATAGGAACTGTGCGTTGGGGAAAGGCGCTGATGTCGGGATTTAGCTGGAAACTACGAGCGCGCAGTAGAGGCCTCCAACAGCGCTGAGGCCATTACCTCAGTCCTGTACCCGAACGACCACACGACGTGTATGTCGCCCACTACTCTCGTGCTATGCGTATCTGACATCAAGGACAGTTGGTAAGGAGCTCCGTCTCAAGCAGCAGTACTTCTGGACGGCGGCATCTCTTGCGGATATCGTGCGCCGCTTCAAGAACCTGGGCAAGCCGCTCTCCGAGTTCCCCGACTGTCAGTATAACCCCTCACGTCTGGCTCGTATTCATGTCTAACCATTTATTTTTTAGTCGTTGCCATCCAGCTCAACGATGTGAGTGTCTTATAGATTGTTGTATCTTTCCTTTGCTTCATCGGACTAACGAATATTGTAGACCCACCCGACGCTCGCCGTCCCCGAACTGATGCGCATCCTCGTCGACGAGGAGGACATCCCCTGGGACCAGGCCTGGGATATCGTCACCAACACGTTCTTCTTCACGAACCATACGGTCCTGCCCGTACGTATCTTCATTCAACCTCGATGTATGCGCGTAGCTGAGTGCGTTTGGGTATCTAGGAAGCGCTGGAGAAGTGGCCTGTGCCGCTCATGACCCATTTGCTTCCCAGGTGAGTTTTATGGATCGTGTCGGTTTGGGGTATATTGGTCGCTGACAGGATGTACAGGCACATGCAGATCATCTTCGACATCGTAAGTGACGCTCTACATATTTCCGAGAGCATGACGCTCACCTTGTTCGCGTGGCGCGGTGGACTTGTAGAACCTGTAAGTGTTTCGTACTTGATCTACAGAATCAATTTTGACCTTCATATGCCCCCAGGATCTTCCTGCAAGGTAACCGCGAGCCTCTACTCAGGGAAGAGCCCAGCACTCATTCGATTTACAGCCGTGGAGCGCAAGTTCCCTGGAGACAGGGAGAGGCTCGCGCGCATGTCGCTCATTGAGGGTACGCTCGGCCCACTTTCCACAGTATTATATCATCATGCTGACAATGCCACAGAGGGCGTGCCCCAGCAGGTCCGCATGGCGAACCTCGCTTGCATTGGTACGTATTAGATGTCATCGTGCCAAACGTCAGTGCACTGGAAGCTTATGTTCTTGCAGGCAGCAGGAAGGTCAACGGTGTCGCTGAGGTTCGTCATCGATTCTTGATGTGTGACATGTCAACTGATAGCGGTGGTCGCTAGCTGCACAGTGAGCTCGTGCGTGCGACCATCATGAAGGACTTCGTCGACTTCTACGGCGTCAGCAAGTGAGTCCTCGTAATATGTCTTGTATATCACAATGCTGATCATTGGTCGATGTAGGTTCTCGAACGTCACCAACGGCAGTACGTATCATAAGGCGCGAATGAAGGTTCTTCAGTTGACCTAGTTACTACACAGTTACGCCTCGTCGCTGGCTGGACCAGGTACGCGCACACACGCCGGATCTTTTGACCCTCCGTCCTCACCTCCCGCGTTCACAGTGCAACCCGGGCCTGAGCAACCTCATTAGCGAGACGCTCAAGATCCCCAAGGCGGCGTTCCTGAAGGACCTCACCAAACTCGAGGCATGTATCCTTCCCTCAGCTGGTGTCGAATGATGCTGATGTGACGCGGATAGGGTCTGCTCGAGCACGTCGACAACCCGGCGTTCCAGAAGAAGTGGGCGGTGGTGAAGCAGAGCAACAAGCAGCGCCTCGCGCACTACGTCGAGACGACGCTCGGCCTCAAAGTCAACACGAACGCCATGTTCGATGTCCAGATCAAGGTACGCCGCCCTCCTCCTCTTGTCCGCTCTTTCTGGAAGGCTGATGATGGATGCGACTTTAGCGTCTGCACGAGTACAAGGTATGTACTAGCCATTGAGTGGGCCGCTACGGCTGGAGCTGACGCAGGTGTACGCACAGCGTCAAACGCTCAACATCATGGGTGTCATTCACGTAAGTTCTGCTGGGTAGCGATTCGATTAGAGATGCGTGCTGATTGTAGGCATGCAGCGCTACTTGACCCTCAAGGACATGACTCCGGAGGAGCGCAAGAAGGTGAATCCGAAGGTTGTGTTCTTCGCCGGCAAGGCCGCGCCCGGATGTAAGTTTCGTCGTGCATTCAAATGTCGAGTTGGGACTCACACGTTGTTTCCTAGACTACATCGCGAAGCTTGTGAGTATATGCCAGGACCAGTGCATCACGTCTACTATCCTAACACCCTCTAGACCATCCGCCTGATCGTCAACGTCGCCCGGATCATCAACGAGGACCCGGAGACGAAGGACCTGCTCAGCCTCTACTTCCTGCCAGACTACTCCGTCTCGCTCGCGGAGATCCTCATCCCGGCCTCCGACATCAGCCAGCACATCTCGACCGCCGGAACGGAGGCGTCCGGCACGTCGAACATGAAGTTCTGCCTCAACGGCGGCCTCCTCGTCGGCACCGTCGACGGTGCGAACATCGAGATCGCGGAGGAGGTCGGCGAGAGCAACGTCTGTGAGTACCCTTGTCGTTTGTCGGTGTAACAAAGAGAAGCTGATTAGTTTGGGTGCAGTCTTCTTCGGCCACTTGACGCCCGCGGTCGAGGACCTGCGCTACCAACACTTGTACCACCCGGTGCCCATCGAGCAGAAGTGCCCGCCGCTCGCGCGTGTGCTCAACGAGGTGTCCGCGGGCCGCTTCGGCGACGGCGGCGCGTACGAGCCGTAAGTATTCTGATCATTCCCAACGGCGACTGGGGATGCTGATATGCATGGGCGTGTTAGGCTGCTCAACACCGTCCGCCAGAACGACTACTACCTGTTGACGGAGGACTTCGATTCTTGTAAGTAATTGACGTTCGAGAGATGAAAACATTGTTAACTGACGTGGACGGACTGCAGACATCCAGGCCCTGAAGCTCGTCGACGAGGCGTACCAGGACCGCACAGAGTGGATCAAGAAGAGCATCAAGACCACCGCGAAGGTTCGCAGCACCCGCGCTCTCCTTTGTGCATCCCTACTAACCGCCCGCTGCAGATGGGCAAGTTCAGCTCCGACCGCGCCATCCAGGACTACGCCCAGGAGTACTGGAACATCGAGAGCACGAAGGTCGAGTAGACGCTTACTCACTCGGCATCCTGCTCTGTCGAGCGCAAAACGCACGGGGCCAGAAACTAAATACCAAATGCGAATGTATACCTAGCGGTACGAGTAGAATGTATGCTGTACAGATCGGCCGTGTAGCTACGAACGGACTATTCATGTCGTAGACTCGTCCCGCAGCCTGATAGATACTCGCGGTGGTCCTTGTAGGTATTTTGATTTGACTTTTATGCGCGCAACCAGCCCACACTATTCCAGGGTGCAATGGACGGGAAGGTGTTGAACAATCCGCGCGTGGCATGAACGTTTCTTCCGGCCGCGTCGACGGGCGGACACTGCCACCCTGGCTCTTCGATTCAAAACTCCCACTCTCGATCCAATTACGCCACGAAGCACCATGCTGTCGGACTGCGAGAACATCTCGTCGTCGAGCACTACTATCTCGGCTTGACTTCTTGTAATCACCTCTATCATGGGTCGCAAGTCTGCGCACTTCGATGTAGATCGTTGCCGGTGCAACTAACGACACTGGGACTATACAGGACATTGTCCATCGTTTGTAATTCTGCAACGGTAGCTACGTATGTCCTTGAAGTGCCTTCGACTTCCGGTTTACACCACACATCCTCATCCAGGATGATTAACAGCTGCTGCAGTTACCGTAACTCTCCGAGCTACATTCGCACCAATCACGCGCACGGCTGGAGTTCGCTGTCCACTTAACACCGAACTACTGCGTCCCCAGGCACACCACCGCCTCCCCGCAATGCCGTGTCGCAGCTCAGCGCGGCTGTGTAAGTAAGTTTTACGAAGCCAGATAACATTTAGTATATAACACGTCCATTCCCAAATGCCTCAGCGCCTGGATTGCTCACCACGCCGCCGTCCCAGGTCCCTATCCCTACGCATCAGGAACCTCGTAACTGCGCCACAAAATCTTGCACGGTTGAGTCGGGCAATCGAAAAACACGAGTTGAACGCGGGCCGTATGCTCGGCGAAGCGTTTGGGTTTGTTCATCTTGTTCCGGCAGTGGTTAGCGTGTTTACAACATCGCTCTGAAGCCTTACGGTGCTTATTGACGTGGAGCAACAGCATGGCCTTCATCGCAGCATCCATCGGATAGAAGGCTGTATACATCTCGACCAGTGGAGAAGAAGACGACGTGCACGCACTACGCAACTTCGTGAGTGTTGACTCGTTGCTGATGAACAACTTGAAGAACATGCACAGTTCCAATCTGACGCACGAAGTACTGAGGGTACAGCATGCGGAACTATCTTAAGCTATATGCCACGGTGAGAACATAGAGTCCCTGCCAGATGAGCATCGCTTCAAAGCTCCCTGAAAACGATAGCACTCCCCGACTCAAACCACCAAATCTCGACTGATTCACCCGTGCTGTGACTCGTCGCCTTGGACTCGGACTGCGAAGTCATGTCGTCACCGAGCTCTGCTGTTGCTGCAAAAATGGTCTCCACAGCTCAAGAGGCGTAAGTCGGTGCACTTTGATACAAATATTTGCGCATGTCGCTAATGGCACAACCATACAGAACAACAGACGACACAGTCTGCATTGTAATCACAGGTATATATCTTCGAGTTCCCTCGTCTTTCGCCCCAGCGTACGCCAACGGAGACAGCTCACCGGCGACCGACAGCGTTGCTCCTGTACGATGTCATTCTCACCTCAGGGAAAGAATACCGATACATCTGGCGGTCATCGAAGTCCTGGTTCTCGCGGGGACTATATGTGTGGAACAGGTACATGTACCTGTTGGCTACTATCCTGGACGTTGGAACCATTCCATCGATGTCGGACGCAGTGAGTGTGATTCTTCTACTCATACACAGATTAAAACTAACAGTACATTTGCAGAGGTAGATACTTGTTCCCAAACGTTCATCAAATGTGCTCTCTGATGTTGGTCCTGCTGTAAGCTGTGCTTCGCTCATCTGGCTCACCTATATCCTACAGATTCTGAATTTGATTGGACCTGCAAGTGAGTATGTATGCTACTCGCTACCATCATACCCGCTGACGGGACACACCAGTGTTCACTACGCTGCGGATATATGCACTTTCAAGACAGAACAAGGTTCTGGTTGGGGTAGTTCTGGTGCTGAGCATGGCACCCTTCGTCATCAATGCGGTGAGCCCTCTGTTATATATATCGCCATGCTCTTTCTGATTGGGTACAACCACAGAGCACTGCATACCAGAACCCTCCCATCAATCTCCCCGCACCGCTGGGCTGCACTCTGATTGACACGGCAAGCAGGAGCCTTATTATTGGGTGGGAATCCGAGTCTTCCTTCGACTTTACTCAGGTGCATTGGGCTCATTCAGCAGTATGGTAGATGTGAGTACAATGGTCCCTGGCGAACAGACAGTTATTGACTCGGATCTGCCCAAACAGTGGTCATTGCCTCGAGGGCTTCTTTGATCCTCGTGGACTCGCTGGCTGCTGCCGTCACCTGGGCACAAACACGTGCAGCAATTCAGATGAGGACAGGCACCATGAAGCGGCCTTCCCTGGAACAGGTGATGTGGAAAAATGGTAGGCTCGACACTCGGATGTTCTAATGAGGCCCGGGTTATATGCTGATCTACAAATCCCTGCAGGGACGGTTTACTTCTGGTTCGTTCACAATCAATGGCTACGAAGCACTATCACGGCAACAGCAAGTTGTAATCTGATGAGCTCACATGCAGCACTCTGGTCTCTCTGAATGTGGTGGATATGGTGCTGGTCATACTTTCGGTGCGTCCCTGGACAGCTATACATGTCATGATCCTGAATCATCTGTTTTAAAGATTGCCATAGCACCGGGTGATATATCTTCTTACGTTGTGGCCTTCGTCGACCCGTAAGTTCATATTCCCTTTGATATCAACTCATAGCTACTGCAGATCTTCACTCATAACGGACCTCCTCCATAGCATCTCCTCCATATTGAACAGCCGCTTCCTGCTCGCTCTACACGAGACAAGTGTGCAGCTCCAAGGGGCGGCAGATGCGTCCTTGTCCTCCCTCTCACTCAGGACCGGCAGATGCGACCACCCGCGGGCAGGCTCGCCTGAGCTCCCAGCATTCCTCGGCGTTATCGGGGGCTCTATCCACTCGTCCCACGATGACGACGACGGCGGCGGCGGCGGCGGAGACCTAGGATCACTCGGATTCGCACCACCGCTGCGGCAGGACGGCGAGCACCAGACCGAGCACGAAGGAGAGAGTGTGGAGAGTAGTAGAGGAGAATATCCGCCGGTGTGATCCTTTCGTTTCCCTTCGCTTTCTTCGAGACACCCGGTCAGCGGACAGTTTCTCAGGATCTTGGTGTGGTCTATCGTGCAGATGCCTACGTATAGCACGGTACATACACTCCCTATATACCTTGGTCCAGCGGTTACGGACATATCACGAAGAGGTTTTGCGTTGTTACGTCTTGTACCTTGGGCAATGCACCCCTCTCTCCGTCCCCCTATATTGCTAACTTAACTTACGTGTATCTTGGACGCTTCAGACACCCTGACCTAGTCCCACATACTTGGCGCGAATCGCCATAACCTCGTACTAGCAGGTAAAGACCAAAAAGAAACCACGCAGTCGACTCCATCGTTATCGATACACCCCGCTCGTCACGAACGGCTGCCGCATAGAAGAAGCCCACCTGGTAGTAAGCCTTTGCGAGAAGACTCTGCATAGGCATATATGTACGCTCAAGCACGCAGCACTGCATCTTCGCCAGGGAGTGCGCCGCCCCAAGAGGGTCCGCGAACACAGGAAAGGGACACGGACCGTAGGAGAGAGCTTGCGGTGTACCTTCAGTCCCGCGCCTCGTGCCACCAGCGAACTTATAGAATTGTTTCCCAGGTCTCGCGAAGGCACACCACAGGATACAACGGCATACAGGTAAGGGAAGTGTCCTGTGAGTGCCGCGGCGCACGGCACGAGCATGGCACGCCCGGATGGTCGGGCGGGTGCCCCAGCTACAATAAGTGACAGTGCGCCCTCTGCGTCGCACGGACCTGTCGCATCCCGCATGACCGCACAGAGGGTCTGCGATCACCCCGGACGGCGTGGTGATTTCAACGACGGCGCGAGCGCGGGCGTAGGTTGGTTGGACTGTGGGATTGTCGGTTTCGTTACGGCATGTTGCGTCTGCTGCGCTCGGAGCGTCGCGTGCATGCATGTCCGACCGCCCGCTGGAAGCACAGATTAGCGCGTCGAACGGCTATGCATTGCAGGGAGACGTCAGGACAGGATCTCCAGGGCGCCTCCCGTGAGTTCGACTCTCCTCTCTGCTCCCACCTGTACCATCGTGTGTGCGCACGCGTGTAGTTCCGTCCACGACACTGCACGCATATATACGCCGTAGCTCGCCATCACCGCCATAGGCGTCCCTCATCGTGAAGATGCAGGACGCGTACGCAGATGCGGAGCTACTCACGTGGGCTGCTGCACTCAGCTCTCGCTGGTCACCGCGCTGGCCGCGAGTGTATCCGTCGTGCGAAAGCACTCACCTGGTGGTGTCATAGACGTCGATTGTGGTGCGGAGAAGTCGGAGGATAGATAGCAGGGGTTTAAGCCAAGAGGTGGATATACGGGCGCGGGCGCTAATTGTGTGTCTAGCAGGGGAAGGTGAGTATGACGATGAGATAATGAAATCCGTAGCGTACTTGAGGCCGTTGTAGACCTGTATGCGTGAACGTGTTGAAGCCTCTACTGAACTGGTTCCGTGAAGAGGGGAGCGCAGAGGCGAATCGGCGCATGTTCTTGGGGATGAACAACTGAGGATGGGTGGAACCGTCGAGACGTTGAAGGGGCACTCGTTGTGGGTTGATCGACGTGCGAGGACGTGGGCTGCAGGAAGCGGCGTACTTGTAGATTAACGGATGTGCTCAAGCCTGTTAGGTGACGTGCGGTGGGGGTGCGCGTATTGTACACTCCTTAATCTATGCCGAGTTGCGGTAGAAGACGGCCGGAAAGGGAAGCAATACAGAAGTTTTTCCAGCCAAAACCAAGCCTGTAAGGGGTATTCAAGACGTAAGAGGGGCAGAAGGGAAGGGAGAATGCACGGACCGGGCGCATACGTGTATACTCGCGCAGAAAACGACGACGGACGTGTGATGGACCTGGTGCCCCTCTGAAGCACAGTTGGCACATAAATCTTGAAAAGGGGATGGGCAGAGAAAGACACACGGTGTTTAGTCGCAGGCTGGTTGCGCAGGTGGGGGAAAGAGAGGCAGCACGGCGCGAGGTGTTTGGAACCGGTAAGGCAAGCACGAAACGGATGGACAAACCGCTCACTGGGAGCCTGCAGAGTCATTTAGAAACAGCGGAAGAGAACAGAGTCGAGAGTGCGAAGGCACACATCGAGCAAGTCGAGCATGGCGCACGGAGAAGCAGACGGAGAGGAAGCGGAGGAGGAAGCGGAGAGAGTGGGCGAGCGCCCGTAGACCAACCACAGTCCATTTCCCGGAGCGCCCGCGGATGAGTCCGGCCGAGCGCTCCGCGCGGCCGATGACCTCTCCTCGAGCTCTGCGGCCTTGCCTCTTCCGCTACCTTCAAGTTATGCGTACGTATCCAGCTCTTTGAACATCTGCTACTCTCAGAAACTTCCTTGAAATGAATACAAATATTCTGGAACCATCTGGGCTATACTAGCTGACAAGCCGCCGGCCAGAGCCTGAGGGCGTCGCGACCGTCTCTGAGCACTGTAGTACGTCGCTGAAAGAAGATATGAGAAGAACGCGGCGACACATCCTTCCCCAATATGGTCCCGCAAGGACCGCTTTATAATGCATTATGCGCCAAGATTCCCTTCCACGAATCCAGGGAGTGCATTCGCGAGCTGCGCGCCGTAAGAGTGCCTGCATAGAGTCGTCTAGATGCCCATCTGAACCCTCGATCTTTAGGCCTCATCGCAGCTCATTACGGGTTTGAGTTATTCTGAAGAATTCTATGGGCTCCCCAAAGACCGGATGTCCACCGGAATCCGCAGAATGGCGTGCAAAATAGTCGGCCCTGGGGTTACAAGCCCACACCGCCATTATGGCTCGCCGTCATGCCGTGTACGCTTATCGTCTAAATGGTATCCGTGAAGCTAGTTTACTCATGGTTGCGAGCCTTTGACCACACAGAAGAGTAGATTGGTAAGTTTTCAACGTCGTACAAAGCACCGGCATATACTGACCTCGGGCAGGGAATAATCGCTGCCTTGGCCCGAACCTCGCTGCGGGCCTGCCGCCTAGATCGTCTATCATCCAGAAACCTCATTGCACGATTGGCATGTTGATCGAAATATACTGCGGCGCATCATGGTAGGAAGCGACGCACACTCAGGATATCGACCCACGAAATGCAGATTTCACTATTTGGAGATCAGCCTCGCCAATGCGACGCCTGCGAGAGGGTCAGGTTCACCATCCCGACCGAGCCGGATTTCGGGATTGCGGGCGAGCACGCTATGTCGGAGCGATTAGGATATTTCATTTGGTGGAGACCTAGGTACGTGGTGTATTCGCGTACTAGACAGTAGTCGCCTCATAATCGATTCAATCCACTGGCGCGTTTTTTGTCGTGCAGTGCGCGCGCCGCCTTACGGCCCACTGCACGACAGGATTGCTCTTCGGCGACGCGATGCGGCGGTGGACATGCCGGCGTTCTCGGAAGTTCAGTCCATGCGCGGTACCTCAGAGACCTCAACCTCCGCGTCCATCTGCACTGCTGGAACGCGTGTCTTTCGCGGCTCCTTCGTGGTTTTCCTTGGCCAATCAATGTCAGCCGTAGCCGCCGCGACTCAGGGCAACACCCCCACGAGTCATGCGCACGTCCGGAGCCCTCTGTTCACCTCAACTCCAACATTTCAGCTCCCCAGGCACCCTAACATCTCCCCGGGACCGCAACGCCGCCTCCGAGCTCGGTGCAGCGGTGGAAGGCATCTTCACGGAGTCGTACATTTGATAGATAGCAAGTGCATCTCCAACGCATCAGCGCCTGCTTCGCTCACCACGCCGCCGTCGCAGATCTCCATCTCTTCGCCTCATCTGATCTCAGAGGCTGGTAGATGCATTCTGAGATGCTGACGCTGAATACGGGGCGGGGGGGGAGACTATCTCACCGGGCCAAGCAGTGTGTATTCGAGGGATCGAAGGCGTGAGGGTGGGTGCTCGCTGGGCTCCGAGTCGCAGCCTCGCGTGAGTACACATCCAGCCGCGGGTGGACGCTTGAAACGCACTGATCAGTGCATGAAACCGGTATTCATTGCTGCGCGACGACGAAGTGAGCTCTCCAGTATGTCTCCCGTCGGTTTTCTCTCACATCTTTTCGCTGTTTTCCGCGCCGTCATGTGCGCATATGCCGGCATCGCCGTCCTCGATGGTGTTCGCCCGTCCGTACTGTAGATCTCCATCACCGCTGCACGCAGTACGAAGCGCAACGAGAAAAAAATGTGGCATAGCCGTACGTGCGCTCGCGGCTGCACTCCGCCCTCGTTGACCTCGTCGTCTCGCACTGCATATGCATGCGCGTACGGCGTGTGAGATACACGCTCACCTTGTTCCGGGTATTCTGCACGTCGATTGCCGAGACGAAGACGTCTGAGTGCAGCGGACGCGTGTACATGGTCGGCGGCTAGAGAGGCGAAGGTGCTGGCGGCGGTAGCTGGGTGAATTTGGTGTCTAGAAGGGCACAGTGAGTATGTGAGCAAGAGACAAATGTCGGCATCGTACCCAGAGCCGTCGTAGATGTGTGTGCTTAATACAACTTTGTGTTGCGCTAATGTGCTTTCTGGACTGGTAAAAGCTCGGCAGCGGAGGCGGCTGGTCGGACGTTGTGGACGAGTGCAAGAGATCAGGTGAGTCGAGGATGGCGAGCAAACGTCGAGACGTCAAGTATCTAGCCGCCGCAAACGGTGTTGACCTCTGAGTGATGTGTGTGGGGCTGAGGCCCGTGCTGCAGTGTGATAGATAGTAAGCACCCGTAAACGACACCGGACACAGCGGGGAAATCACAGCTGCGATGCGCTCTGAGGGGTGTATTCAGAGCACAGTAGAGGAGATACAGAGCAATTCGTGCATGGGAAGGGGACGATGCGCGCATCGGGTGCATACGCGCGTACTCGGGCGCGGAGGACGACGATGGACGTGCGTAGCGTACCTCGTGCTCCTTGCGGACATGTCTCATACAAAGTGCCCTCTGAGAGCTCCAATGGGCAGAAAGACAAAGCGAGGAACATGAGTCGCAGTTGCAGGAAGAGCGCGGTGGCGGGAATGAGAGAGAGGCAGGGGGCACAATGCGGCAGAGCGAGCACAAGGCGAGTGGACGGATCGCTCGTTGGCAGGCGGCGTAAAGCAGTCGTCGCGCCTCATGGACGAGTCGAGAAAAGTGCGCGGAAAGGCGTAGGGAGTGTACGCAAGGACTAAGTCGAGAGCTAGCCGAGAGAGCAAGAGAGCGAGGTGGTGAGCGGAGTGAGCAGCCAGAATCCGCACTTTCCGGAGCACCCGTGGGAAAGTCGGCTCTGGACTACCGAGGACGTCACGTCGACCGTGACGTCTCTCTCTCCCGCCACCTCTGCGCGTACCTATTGATATTCAGCCCTTGGAATTCTTGATGCATTCTGAATGCTCGAACGCCCTGCGCAGAACCCGGAATTATTCGACTGGCGGACGTCTGGACCTGCGAAGGCTGCCAAGTGCCTGCATCGCTGAGAAGAACGCCGCGACCTCAACGACCCTCCCAGCAGACGTCACGTCGCTGAATCTCGTCTGTCGTTCCCCACCACGGCCAGGGGAAACGTTTCCACGAGAATTATCCCCCAAGATCTCCTCTCTACGCACTTGCGGAGCACGACAGCGTCTTCCGCGTCCTGAACTCCGCGCACCAAAGCTTTCAAACGGCCCATGAAAAGCCCCGCCGTGGTTGATCGGGTGAATGAGTGCATCTTCACGACGTCTGTTGCTGTCTCGAAGCGTCGCGTTGAAACAGGCATCGGGCGGGGCTCCGCAGAACGTTGAGTACCTTTAGTAGCCAGCCGTGGCCGCGTGCCGGAAGCTACTAGCTCGATCGTAGTCAACACTGCGAGATCATTGCGTACGTTTACCGTCCAAAAAGTATACGCGAATCTACTCATGTCTTGCACACGCAGAAGAGTACGTTTCCGACGAGCACCGGCATTTATGGATCTCGGCGAGCAGCGAAGAGCGATCCGAACCCGACGGGCGTGCCACACAGGAAGCACACCGCGGAAGGCCGGAATACCGACCTGCGAAGGATGTGTGTGGCTTCCCAGTAGTGCACTCCGCTCGCAGAAGGGTCGGGTTGGACATATCAAGCTGCGATATCGAAAAGTGAGCGAGCACGCGATCTCAAGGCGACGGAGATTCGACATCTCCCCTGGCGGCCATCGCGGAAGCACAGGTACGTGAAGCTTGGGCCGTACATAACCGTCGTCACCTTGGTGGAGATGGGAACTCATCAGTACATTTACCGTTATGCAGTACGTCGCTTTGAGACCCGCTGCACAGGTGCGACCTTGTAAACAACTCGATCTTTAGCGATGTTCGCTGCATGCCTGCACTCGTAGCTATTATCGGAAGGGCTCGGCTCAACGGTTTTAGGCGCGAGTGGTGCTACATGCAGCACACCGACTATGCACGCGTCCGGATGCTCCGCTGGAAGGTCTGTGTCCTGGAGCTCCTTCGTGCCTCCTTGTATGCTTGCCCGCATACACCGCAGCTGCTGTATCTCCTCGGGCGCGGTCACATCCACACGAGCGACGCACATTATGCCGGAGCTCTCTGACCACCTCAACATCGTCCTACTGCGTCCTCGGTAACACCGTCGCCTCCCCGCAATACCGCCTCCGAGCTCAGCGCAACGGTAGAAGGCAGCTTCGCGAAGCTGCATGTTGGATGGATGATATCTATATCTCGATACATCAGCACCGGCGTCGCTCACCGTGCCGCCGTTCTGGGTTCTATCCTTACATATTGTCTACATCAGGAGCCTCGGGGATCCGTCGGAGTTGTTAACTTTGAGAAATTCTTCATCACGGGGCCACGAAGCATACGCGGCCATCTTGCGTGGCTCAGAAACGAACAAGTTCGGCGCCGGCAACGCGCTCGGCGATGTGCCGTGATATGTTCATCTTGTTGGAGTTATGGTGAGTGTGTTTGCAACATGGCCTCGACGCCCGGTGTCTCTTGACGCGAAGCGACAGCGTCGCTTTCATCATAGTATCCAGATACGGGGCATGCACATCCCGATCTGTGGATAAGAATACAATGTGCGCCCACTGCACATCTTCGTGAGTGCCGATTTGTTGCTGAAGATTGAGCACGTCCAATGTTCTAATCTGAAGACATGCACACAACACTGAGGGTACAGCTCAATGGAATGCGGAACTATCTCAACCAACATCAATAATGGCTCGGTAGGAACATGTTCCTTCCGGATGAGCATTGCTTAAAGGTGCCCTGCAAATGCAGCACTCCCCCCAGTCAAATCCTGGCTCTTGATCCTATCTGCGCTTTCACTCATCATCTTGAAACTCAGGCATTTCAGTCATGTCCTCATCAAGCTCAGCTGTCACTGCTCAGTATGTCGCTGAAGTCCAGGAGGCGTAAGTCTTCACACTTCAATAAAACTCTCTGCGGATTCGAATAATGGTACAGCTGTGTAGGACAACACTTATCACACTCAGCATGGTCATTGCAGGTACATATATTCAAGTCCCCTCCCCTTCTGTTCTCCCTGGAAAATGCTCACCTGTCATCAATAGCACTGCTCGTGTATGATGTCCTTCTCACCTCCGGGAAAGAATACCAATACATCTGGCGGTCACCAAAGTCATGGGTCTCGCGAATCCTGTATATGTGGAACAGGTATATGTACTTGATTTATATTCTCTTGAGTCTTGGGACCATTCCATCGATGTCAGACACAGTGAGTGCAAATGTCCCGCCCCTTGCACACATATTGAAACAAACTGTACAATTACAGAGGTAGATCCTTGTGCTCAACTCTTCAATGCATGCACTCTTTGATGCCAGTCCTGCTGCAAGCTGCACTTCACTTGTCTGGCTTACTGAAGTCCTATATCTGCTGAATATGATTGGGCCAGCTAGTGAGTATGTATGCTATTCACCACAACCATACCTGCTGACAAGATACACCAGTGTTCACTACCCTGCGAATATATGCACTCTCAAGAAAGAATAGGATCCTAGGTGGGGTGGCCCTGGTGCTGAGCATGGGGCCCTTCCTCATCAATGCAGTCAGTCCTATGTCTTGTATATTGCCATGCACTTGCTGATGGGTACAACCACAGAGCACTGCATACCAGGAATCTCCCATCAATCTCCCACCACCGCTGAACTGCACTTCAACCAACACAGCCAGCAGGAGCCTCAACATTGGGTGGGTCTTCTTCCTCCAATTGTACTCAGCAGTATGTGCATTGTGCTCACCACTCAGTATGGCAGATGTTAGTACAGCAGTTCCTGGCAAACAGGCAGCTATTGACCTGCTCGGACAGTGGTCATTGCCTCAAGGGGCTCTCTGATCCTTGTTGACTCACTGGCTGCTGCCATCACCTGGCACCAAACACGTGCAGCGATTCAGCTGAGGACAGGAGGCACAAAACGGCCTTCTCTTGAACAGGTCATATGGGAAAATGGTGTGTTTGACATAGTCCTCCAAACAGGCATAAAGTTCTGATCTGCATGTGTGGTCTGCATTACAGGAATGTTCTACTTCTGGTCCGTCAGTTCTCAATATAACTCTATAGCTGGTGTTTTCAAGCATTTGCGTGCAGCACACTAGTCTCCATGAATATGGTGGATTTGGTGCTAGTTATCCTTTCGGTACGCACTTTGACAAATGTGCATATAATGATATTCACACTTTTTCTTTTAAGATTGCCCTAACACCGGGTGATGCATCCTCCTACATTTTGAACTTCATTGACCCGTGAGACTGAGGCCCTCATTACATTCATTACTGTTACTAGTCCTCACCATAAACGTTCTCCACAGCATCTCCTCCATCCTAAACAGCCACTTCCTGCTCGCCCTTCATGAAACAGAGGCACAGCTTGTAGGGGCAGCGGACACATCCATATCCTCCCTCTCTCTCAACACCGGCAGCAGTGGCAAACTGCAGGCAGGCTTGCCTGAGCTCCCAGAATACCTTGGTGTCATTGGGGGCTCAATTCGCTCGTTCCATGATGATGAGGACGACCTGCAATCACTTGAATTTGCACCACCGCAGGAGGAGGAGTGCCAGCCCGTGCTAGAAGGAGAAATTCAGGAGATTAGGATAGACAGAGAGAGCATGGCCTGACACTTTCAATTTCCTTTCATTTTCTTTGACACCCACTCGTTCATTAGACATTTTCTTGGCTTCTTGACATGGTCTATGGTTGATTTGTATATTGTAGTTGACAAACAATCCTTTTTGGTTCAATGGGCAGTGGTCTTCACAGAGTCAAGGACACCTGCCACTGGTGCATGATGCACTTCAGCCTCCTGTAATGGCCGCTAGGATGTTGGGGTCCATGGGCCGAGAGGATGAGACCTAAGAAGTGACTTGTATGAGTGGGGGATTCCAAGTACAATCCCAAGTTCCCTACAAACGCGGAGGGCACAAGGAAGGGCCAAGCAAGCTTATCACTCCTGACCTAAGAGGGGGGGGTTGTGCAGACACGACTTGTTAGGCGTAACACGACACAGAATATTAGGGTGCTCGGGCTTTGAGGAGGTACTCACTGTATGCAGTGGGGCAAGGACATCGGGGACGCTATCAGGGAAGGGCTTGCGGATGTGGTCAAAGTCATGGTCACAGACGCAAGCACAATCACAAACTTGAGCTCTGATGGGGTAAGAGAAAAGTGGATTTTCCTAGAGCTCAGGGCCCATGTATATGGCTGGAGCCATTGATGCGCACTCACCGTGCCTGCCAGCCGCCGCGGTGTACCCCCTGCTCTCGAGCTCATCCACCCCAGTGTGCGACACCCTGATGCCCGCACAGGCCCCAAGGGTTGATGGGGCTTTAGCACACAACACCAAGCCACCCGCGAGTTGAGCAGTTTGGGGTTCACCCCGAGAGGTTGCCCTGACCACGACGCCAAGACCTAGCCTCCCTGCAATAGGGCAACATCGGCCGAGCGAACATCGGGGCGCGCGCAGCGTGACCGACCCTCTACCCAATCACCATGCCGGTCATGCGCGCGCACAGGCGGCCCAGACCCCGACGGGTGCACATGGCCTCAGTGTCGCACCCCGATCATTGCACTCGCCACGCTCGGCGCGGTGGGTATTTACTTTACCTACTTTATCTATTGGCTCAGGCCCTTCCTATATATACGAGGCCCCTGACCTTTTGGGAAATCCACTTTCTCTTGCCCCTTTAGAGCTGAAGTTTGCAATTGTGCCTGCGTCTGTGACTCCAACTCCGACCACATCTGCGAACTCCTCCCCGACAGCGCCCCGACACCCTCATCCACGTCAATTACAGTGAGCACCTCCCCGAAGTCACAGCGCCTTGGTACCCTGCATCATGTTATGCCCGCCGACCAGTGTCCGCGCAATCCCCTACTCTTGGGTCAGGAGCGATAAGCTTGCTCAACCCCCTCCCACGCCCTCCATGTTTGTAGGGAACTCAGGATTATACTTGGAAACCCCCGCTCATACAAGTCACTTCTTGGGTCTTGTCCTCTTGGCCCATCGACCCCGGCGTCCTAGCGGCCGTTACGGGAGGCTTGAGTGCATCACCGTACAGGAAGGATAGAGATAGAGGGGGCACCTGCTGCGCAGGGCATGACGGGCACGGCAATTAGGGCCCTGACAGTGGCCATGCTCTATGGACCACACCTAGGCTGTTGGTGCCACACGTCCCACACGGTGGGATTGGTGGGCAAGGGTGCGTGCACTGCAACCCCCGACACACACATTGGGTGTGGACCGTGGTACACTGTCCCCCAAGCCCCAATGCTTGGTGGGGCTTGGCACCCTTGGTTGGTGCCGCCTGTCGTGGCCCACTTTGCTTGACTCGTGGGTGGTGAATCGGGGTGGTTTGGGGCAGTTCAGGGTGCCAGTTGGGGCCCAACACCTGTGTGGAGGTAGGTGTCGGGGCAGTTGAGCTTGAGAGCGGTGCCCACACCGCGGCAGGTGGCAGGCGCAGTGAGTGCACATCACCGCATGGTGCAACAGTCAACAATCGGGGATAGCAAAATGAAGCAGTCACTTTGATAAGCAGTAAAGGAATGTAAGTAGAGGAAAATGAAAGTATGTAATCTCTACAGTGGTATATGAAGCCTGAATACAACATTATCTGTTTGCTCCACAATTTGACATATACACACAAAGATGTACATTGTATTGTCGTGGAACTTTACAGGTGCATCTGTTGTGGTAGTGTGATGACGCTGAACATCTAGACCGCAGGAACCTACGGGCCAGCAAAAGCTTCAAGCATCAAACAAGCGACATGCCCTCCCCCACGAACAACATGTCGCGATCACAGGTGCCGCAGGACGATCATGAGCACCCAAGAAGCGCGTATGCCACATGTTGCATTGCGGGATCGGTGGCTGGAAGACAGACTCAACGTGTTGTGTGTTATGGACTCAGTGTACAACTTTGGCCTGGCTCACACTTCTTTTCTTGTTCCCCATCTCTTGTTCCCGTTCGTGTTCCATACCTCCCATGCTTTGAGACTCTACCTGACTATATGTGCCATCTCTCCCCGTTCCTAACTGCACTATCATTCCCCTCCCTACAGACATCGAAACCAGCAATGCACAAGAGGTCAAGAAGTCAGTAGGCAGTCAAAGTCGTCAGCGCAAGCTCCCACAGTCATACAGGAAGTGACAAGTGTATGTAAATAGGAGCCGCGTCGGGTGGAACGACTTCGCGCCACACCCATACTTCGAGATTGATGCACTGCGCGGGTGACAGACTGCCAGACGCGACCCCATGATGGCTATGCTTCCTACTCAATTTGGACTTATGTTAATGTGCCAGTAGCTTACGACAAAGAGCCGCGGGGGCCTCGACCGCGAGAACGGTTGCGGGGCCGCGCGTGTTCCAGTACTTAGAGGTGAACTCCCGCCTTTGAATGGAGCAGGTTTTTCCCCCTCCATTTGAGCCACAAAGTGTGTGTCCATCTGCCCTCGCTTCATCGCTTCAACATGATCGCATCTTCCTCAATAACCGCCTCTACCGCTTGCCAATTGCCTTAGCTGAAGTACTTGGTCCTCTCCCTCGAACACTGGGTAATTTCTCTAACAGCTTACGGGTGAGTTACGCCTGATGAAAATGTCTTACGGCCACGGGAGAGCTTGCGTCCGACTGTAGGCTGGGCGTCACTGTTACCCGGTGCCGCAGGTCGCGCAGGAGGTGCGGACAATCTCGCGAGTGGGCTCGCGTTTCGCGAGAAGCCCGTGCTCTACAGGGCAATTTATATATGGTTTCGCTCTGACCAGGAAATTACAGCGCACGCCGCGGGTCATTTCACTTTGACCACTCGGAATTGCGAGCACACTATCTTACCGGGATGTTCCGCTTTCTCATGGGAGCCTCCGCTAAGGTATATAATTCAGACAGGGAAGCCCGTGCGGAGCACGGGCACAGACGTCTAGTACATATACAAACAAAGATGATTAGATAGACGCGCGTCCATTAGCTCTCCTCAATCTGACGGTGCTTATTCTAACGAGTCGTTCTTTCTCAAGACTCGCTCAAGACCTCGTTAGGTGCATACTACGTGTTGAATAACGTGGCCGACGGAGGTCAATGTACTGGTTCACTCCATTTCAAGAGTGTTGAATGTACTGAAACCGCGCCTTGTCGACTTCGACAGCCATGCCACGCCATATCGGTACCACACCGGCACTGATGGTGCCAGTAACATGTCCTGCGCTACGACCAGGACGAAGACAACTATGCAGCAGTGGTGATTATATGTGTACGGTACAGAGGTGCGCATAGCTCTGAGGCCACTCCTTACCCGCCGACCTTGATGAACTCTGAACCTGGAAGGCTGTAAGCCGCACAAAGAGAGGTCTTCAGTCTGTGAGAGAACGACTCTGATTGCATAGTACTGTACCTGTAAGCCGCACAAAGAGAGGCTACAAGTACCAGTAAGTAAACATGTAAGAAAGCATAGGTAGTATGGGACTTACTCTTCAGTCTGTGAGAGAACGACTGAAGAGCAGAGGCCTGCAGA
>NW_007360328.1:1819820-1830433 GCF_000271585.1 Trametes versicolor FP-101664 SS1
AAGCACTCAGGGCTGCGTCACGAGCGCAGAAATGTCCCCCTGGTAGCAGTGTCGGCGGGCACAGTCAAGAGGTTAGGAAGATGGAGGAGGGAGGTGCACAAACCAGCGGTCGACGAAGGAGGGGCGCGCGCAAAGGTGTCGACAAGAGATAGCAACCGGTTAGAGCGCAGGGCTCATAACCTGATGAACTCTGAACCTGGAAGGCTGTAAGCCGCACAAAGAGAGGTCTTCAGTCTGTGAGAGAACGACTCTGATTGCATAGTACTGTACCTGTAAGCCGCACAAAGAGAGGCTACAAGTACCAGTAAGTAAACATGTAAGAAAGCATAGGTAGTATGGGACTTACTCTTCAGTCTGTGAGAGAACGACTGAAGAGCAGAGGCCTGCAGAGTCCTCCTTATATACTACTGGGGAGGACGATGAGTAAGCGTATAAGAAGAGAGCATGTGACGTCCAGAGGACGCTGACTGAGCGATGAGTAACGCTGAGTAAGGGAGCATAATCGACATAAGGTCAGATAGTCCATGGCTGAGTAATGCGAGTAATCCGGACGCTGTCTAGAATAGTCCGGAACATCGTAGAACGTACCAGAATCATATGGAGGGATGGCAGGATGCCAAGTAAGTACAGAACAAAAGAATGTACGTATATGGTAAGTAGGAAAGTCCATGCTGGCGTATGGTAGACGCACAGCCACTATCACTGCCACTCCCGGTCCGGCACAGCCGTAGACACAGAAGTTCAACAGACCTCCGCCTGCACAGTGTACTGATTGATTGTGGCAGCCTTTTGCAGCTTTCCGTAGGGATTGACGGCATCTAGAGCCTAACCACACATCCCCTAGCACGCGCAAGCTGCGACCGCCCGGCGGGCCTCCCAATAGCGGATTCTAATATGTTCGTGTACCATGTCAACAATGTCTCGTCTAGATACTAGCATTTGCATACGATGGTGTACAAAACGAGAGAAATTGAAATCAGAGTCATTTGTTTGCGACTTCTGCTCAAGACCATTAGATTAATAATATGTATATCATTCAGTCGAGCAAGGTTTCAGCCGGTGCAGACGGCCCTTACGAGTTATAGTTTGCTTCATGATCTTGAAGTCTTTCCGGGGCCCTGATATCCTGCGGTGTTTGCCATGGGTAACGTACTGGCGGCGAGGAGCCTCGTGGCAGCAGTAGGCGCCCATTAATATTGTCGTGTTAAGCTGTGCATCAGCGTCTATCGCATGCCACTCGCACTTTTGCAAACCCCGTACTTGCTTTGTACTGCCGCCCGTGTCGTTGTGATTCCCCATACGCTGGGTGTATACTCATTGCACCCTACAAGGTGAGCAAACGGTTACTATGGACTGGATGCTGCATTCTGCACTATCACGAACGGTGACAATGACGCGGCGTCCGCGCCGACTCCGAGTTCGAGCAGCCGGCGCCTTCGAGTTATGTCACAGTTTAAAGTCCAGTGGAACGAGGTCGCGCTTCGATGCTCAAAACGAACGCTCACACTGATTACAGATATTCACAGGACATTCGTACTTAAATTGCTTCACTGTCATATACCGCGGGAAGCTGCGACCCCAGTTGCAAGCCAAACATCACCAGGAGTCGCCGACGTCTCGCGCCACTCTATCATACGCCACTGTCACTTCCTCGTAGACGCGACGAGGATGTCCACTACCACACCTGATGCCAGCGACGCGCAGAGCGAGTCTTCCACTCCCACAGAGACTACCTCTCCGGAACCTACGGCGGTCGACGAACTTGAACCAGAGACGCCCAAAGACACGGGTCCTACATCACCACTTCCCGATGACGAATTCTGGTTAGAAGACGGAAATCTTACTCTCATCGCCGGCGACGTCGAGTTTAGGGTATACAAGGGCCCTCTGATAGCCAATTCTCCAGTATTCAGGGACATGCTTTCACTCCCCCAACCTATACCTACCCAACCGGATGATCGCCCCGATCTACTATGTCCATGTGGCTATGCGCCTGCACTGGTACACGTATCGGATTCGCCGGAAGACCTGAGGCATCTTTTGAGGGTGTTGGTTCCGGGGAAGACACCATGGTACGCCACTATCCAAACCCTCCTTTTGACGGGATAGCCACTGACAACACTCCAGGGTCGTTCCTGAGGATCCAACATTCAGCGCCATCTCCGCGTGCATCCGCCTCGGACATAAGTACGAGATCGACGTTGTTGTGCAGCGCAGCCTCGACTATCTCAAGAAACACTTCGCAGAAAGCTTCGACACGTGGGCGCGCGTGGACCCCCCGCGGCCGCCCGCCTTCCAGGGCGTGCACTCCATCGGCGTAGTTAACCTCGCGCGCATGACAAACACCGACGTGCTCCTCCCGACCGCGCTCATGAACTGCTGCATGCTCGACGCCACCGACCTTGTCCACGGCTTCGCGCGCGAAGACGGCACGGCGGAGACGCTCTCCGCGGACGACCTCGGGCGCTGCTTCCTCGGGCGCGCGGCGCTTATGCAGGCGAACACGCTCGCAACGCTCGCGCTCTTCAACCAGACGCTCGCGGAGGGCTGCACGCGGCGCGAGGTCTGCGCGCCCGTGTTTCTGCGGCTGCTCGACGAGCTGCGGAACCACGAGAAGGTAGTGTGCACGCTGGACTGGTACAAGTACTGGTCGGACTACATCGACGGGCGCGACGACGACCGCCGGCTGTGCACGCCGTGCTATAAGATGCTGCTCGAGCGCGAGAAACAGCAGCACCGCGAGATCTGGAGGCGGCTTCCCGAGCTTATGGGCGTCACGGTGGAGGGTTGGGCGGCCGACCTGCAGCCTGTTTTGGAGCCTGTCGCGCCGGAAGATATCTAGGTACGCCGCTTTCGTGGTGGAATTGGTCGCATTCTAATTCATGGAACAGGTCCGATGAATCTCATACATACCCTAACGCTTGTACAACAACTTGTAGGATTAAAATGGACACGAGCCTCTGCTTGATTTATGACTATAGTGCAGTCCGGATGACAGCAAGTCAGTACAACTTTTTCATTGGTGAGCTCCTGAGGGTCCCAGAGCGTACTAATCGATGGATGACTCGTGAGTATCCTTGTTTGTCACATACAAGGTGAGCCGCAGATAACATAGCGAAATAACATTGACATACATGGGATAACATATAGACGCATAGTAGTATGAGTTCGAAGACATAAGACGAGGAGATAAAGATACCAAAATATGGCAGGGACCACCGACATGAGTCCAGCGCACAACTGCAATGCATCCGCAGGGAGGACCTCCATCCGCGCCCCGCGCCCATCTTCCGCTAACAATCACCTCCAGACATCCACTACTTCTTCCTGGCCCACAAAACCTCGAGCTCGGTGTATTCATCCTTTCGGACAACCGTCCCTGCACCCTCCCACCACGACGGCGGACGCGGCGTCTCCGTCCCCCTCTCCTTTCTCTCGTAGAAACTCCACCCGTCTCCCTTTGCGCCCGCGGTATTGCGGATGCGCCGTACCAACGGCATCGCTACGCCGCTCACCGGCAGCAGCTCGAACATGTCCATAACGTGATCGCGCGCTATCACCGGGAAGAGGCGTGCGGCGTCCGCCCATACTGGCCGCCATATGACGGTCTTCAACGCGGGCGTGCGCTCTCTTCTCTGGGCTGCGCGGAACTCGGGGCCAAATGCGCGCCGTTCCCGCAGCGTGTCGATGTCCGTGGACCATTCCTGCCAGCAAAAGGTTCAATGGGTAAGTGCAAGCTCGAATGCAAGTGAATAAGATGCCTGATGACGTACCTCTTCCGCAGGTAGTTGGTCCCTGAGCTCAAACAATTTCAGCACTGGTGCGCGCAGAGCAGCACATAGGACCACAGGGGAGTCGGACTCCCAGTAAGGGTCGCTGCCCGCTGGCGCCAAGTCGCTCCCGCCGCTGTGCGGGCAGAGAATCGTGCGGACCACCCGCAGCGTGATCAGTTGGTCCCCGAGCTTTCGCGTGATGCGGGCCAGGATGTTCGTCGCGGTCGCGCGCGGCACATGGACTGACAAGCAGGTCACCTTGCTCCCGTCGGTGATGCGCTCGACAAAGGACGCCCCCGCGTCCAAAATGCGCAGATTCGGCCACACTCCCGGCGTCATGTCGAATGGAATGTACCCATTGTAGTCGTATAGCCCGCGGAACTCTTCAAGTTCGGATTGTACAGCGAGCGCGGGCCAACACGCGAGGACGACGGCGTCGGAATCGCACACGAACCGCTGCAGCCGCGAGAATGTGATTCCGGGGAGGATGTCCCGGACGGCATCCTTGTGTGGCTTTGCTCCCGATATCGTGAGCTCCCTCAGGTCGGGGAGCGAGGAAAGCGCACCGGCGAGGCGGAGCAGGGCGTTGGCCGACTCGCAGAGCCCAGTCAACCCTTCCAGAGAAATTGTGAGTGATTGTACAGCTGTGGCTCGATGATACACCACTGATCGCGACACCGCCGCCGTCCAGCTCGCGACGTCCAGAGGTGCGAGTGTTGCTCTCTGGTAGAGGATAGTCTCTGATACCGCCCCGATGTAACGGGACACCCGGGAAAGGTTGACGAGGTCGGCTTGCGGCAGGTCCTTGAAGATCGACTGCCAGATTTCCACGGGTACCTCGGTATGCGCCGGACGACCACCATGGGAGACGTGCGGGGGAGGGACGACCGCATTTAATAATGCTGTTGCGCTTGCGCGTGCAAGAACCTGGACCTGGGGGAGCGGTATGTCCCTCAGGAATCCCTCGAGAAGCAAATGAGAGGTCCGGCGTACCATCTGATGCGGTATTTGTCCCGTCCTGGGATCGACCGTGAACACCTTGCCTGGATCTCCGTCATCCACTCCCTCCTGAATTCCCCACATTGCTTGCCCATCGGCCGTTCTGCTCGTGTGGAGGTTGGCCTGTGTACGGAGCGACGGAGGTTAGTTCGGCTCCAAGGTTCATAGACACCGCTATATAGACACTCACTAGCACAGGATCAACGACGTCAAGCACCATTGACTCCATCTCGAGATCACTCCTTCAAAAATTAAGCTGAGGAGAGGAAGAGTGAGGAGGGACAGTAGCCAGAAGGCACTAGAGTAGATGGGACAAGATGAAGAGGAGCGTACGGACAATGGGCAGTTTAAATATGCTCGCTCGATCTTAGCCACCGTCCGGTAAGCGCACGCGTTCTAAATACTCCGCCCTTTGTTAACCACCGCGATTGTCCCAGGTACTGGCGTCCTTTCCGCTAGAGAACATCTGGAGCGGAGGCCCAGGGGAGGAAGTGTTTGATGTGTGGTTTCTGGTTACTGGCGGTTTATCCTATCATTATTTGAAACGACATATCCTTCACCTTCTACGAGTGTCTAATCAGCATTTCAACCGCTGCGTCCGCCAGCTGCGAGGAATTTCTGCAAAATGCGACGCGCTCGATGTGGCTGAGAGGGAAACGCGTCTGTCACGTGATCGCGAGGAGCCACGCGGCCGGCCGTGTTTTTGTCGCGATTTGACTCACTGCCGCAAACTGCGACGACCTCAACCTGCTCTGGGTGCATTTTGCGACGAAGTGCAGACGATAAGCGGTACTCTGCGCCCATCCGTAGGTGAATGCTCCCCTGCCACGTCACTTTTTGACATCACTCAAGGCTTGAATAAATCTCAGGACCGTCAAGAGCGACACCCACTGGCACAAGCCGCTACTCCGACCTGTCATGGCCGAATTACCTGCCAAAAGAGCTCGAATGGACGATGAACCTGCCAACTCGGGTCTCCTCCAGGACGAAGAGTTTTGGTTCGACGACGGTAACGTTATCCTCGTGGCCGGCGAGGTCCAATTTCGAGTCTACATGGGCCCTCTTATGCGGCACGCACCAGTCTTCGCAGACATGTTCTCGTTTCCCCAACCACCGGATCAGGCTGGTATTCAGCCCCAAGAAAACCGTGTTCCTACTGTCTACCTCGCCGACAGCCCTTCTGATCTCCGTCACTTCCTGCGGTGTATCACGCTCGGCAAGGATCTCATGTGAGTCGTACTCTTCCCCTGAAGATAGTCTCCGCTGAGGGTTGCTTAGGTTCAAGCACATCAGTGCAGATACTTCCTTCGACCGCGTTTCTGCCATCGTTCGTCTCAGCCATAAATATCAAGTGGCACAGCTGCTCGCTCCAGCGATAGAGTGCTTGGAAGCTCGATATCCTGCTAGTCTGATCGCCTACTGGAAGCGGCGCGAGGTCCTGCCTGACTTTGATCCTTAACACGCCATCGCCGCCATCAATATCGCACGTGTCACGGAAACCCCCTCCATACTCCTGGCTGCGTTCATGGATTGCTGCTGTCTCACCCCGGAGGAGCTCATGCATGGGCTCGAAAGATCTGGCCATCAACAAGAGATGCTCTCGGACGAGGACCTCCGACGCGTATTGATCGCCCGGACGAAGGTCACCAAGGCTGATGTACAGCTTGCCCTTCGTATTCTGATGCCTGAAGTGTCTCCAACATGTCGGACCGCGACACACTGTGTCAACGCTTTCGTCGACGGGTTAAAGGGTCTATGCGTTTCCCTCAAGCCAAGCAAGCCCTATAAGACGGATTGGGTGGGCACGTGGAGAGCGAAGTATCCAACTTTGGGGAGCCAGCTATGCGGTAGTTGTGGGGAGATGTTGGACTTGAGAGACGCCAGAGCAAGTTTGAACCTTTGGGAACGCCTACCTAAGATGTTGGGGTTGTGAGCGAAGGAGCTGGTGAGTAAGCTCTGATACTGCCAATTACGACTGCTAACCGCTACGATACATGTAATCGTCCCGGCCGCCGTTTTTTTTGCTTTCCACCCGTCCTGCTGTGTGTAGTGCATCCACGGAGCTGCACTGACAGATCGCCGCCTCAGGCGCTACCCCCTGGCGCCTAGAAGAAGCGAAGCCTCCGCCTTCTGTGGTCCTCGAGGCGATGCCACATGTCGATCGATACTGCCCTCACTATACATTTCACCGCGTTCTGTATGTCTGTACGCGAAGCACACAGCTTCCACCGCATTCTTCCTGCCTTGTGGTAGCAAGGGCACTGTATAAGATAACGTGCGTGTTCTCCCCTCGTACATCATCTCACCTCATCCTTCCGACCAGGCGTCACACCAATCTACTCTACCAGTCCAAAATACACTCTTCCCTCCTCGTGATGCCCGCAGATTGCGCAGTTGATGCATCTTTTCCAGCTGCAGAGCGCCGCGAGGTCGGCGTGCAAGCAGATCCAGAGCCTTGCGGAACATGTGCAGTGAGTGCCCCATTGGCGACGCCGGAAACCGTTTCGCCCTGTCAAGACGAAGAACTATGGTTCGAAGACGGCACTCTCATCCTCATCGCGCGGGATGTCAAGTTCCGGATATACAAGGGGCCGCTAATCGCGCATTCGCCCGTCTTCAAGGATATGCTGTCGTTGCCGCAGCCCGTTCCCGCGGGCGGAGGCCAGGCCAAGGCGGGAGCAGACGTAGATGAGGCGGACGGTTCGTGCCCCGTCATCCCTCTTCCCGATTCTCCTGAGGACCTTCGCCACTTCCTGCGCGTGCTCACGCCCGGGCATACACTGCGGTCCGTCCACCCATTCTCCGCCCTCCCACGAATACCCTCGCTCACCCCCAATCCTCACAGGATCGGGCCCATCGAGCCCTCCTTCGACGAGATCTCCGCATGCATGCGCCTCGGCCACAAGTACCAATGTGACCAGATGGTGCAGCGCAGCATCGACTACCTCAAGGACTACTTCCCGGACGACATCGACGTGTGGGTCGACGATGCGCCGCACGACCCGCCCAAGTTCGAGCCGATCCACCGCATCGGCGTCGTCAACCTCGCGCGCACGACGGGCGCGGACGCGCTGCTCCCTGTCGCGCTCGCGCGCTGCTGCCTGCTCGACGGCGAGATCGTGAGCGGGTTCGCGCGCGAGGACGGCACCCCGGAGGCCCTCGCGCGGGACGACCTGGCACGCGTGTTCGCGGGCAAGGCGCGCCTGATGCACACGAACGTGTACGCGACGCACCGCGTGTTCCGCCAGGCGGTCGCAAAGGACTGCAAGCGGGCGAAGGCGTGCGAGGGCGTGCTGAGGCGCCTCCTTACGGAGCTTGTGCAGGACGAGGCGGTGATGGACCCGCTGAGGCTCACGTATGCGTGGGGCGCGTACGTCGACCGGATCGAAGTAAAGAAGGGAGATGGGGAGCGCGAGCTCTGTGCGAAGTGCTATGCGATGCTGAAGACGGAGCGGGTGAAGGAGGAGCAGCGCGCGCTGTTCCGCGCGTTGCCGGCCATGATGGGTGTCACCGTGGAGGGCTGGGCTACGAAACCGGGCGCGGATGCGACTGCATCTACTCCGTGAAATCTGGTATCGACGGTCGTGTAAGTGAGTGTCAATCTTGCTTGTAACAAGCGTGTATACTGATGCTGATGTGGCGTAGCAGGTCTCGTTTCTTGGGTTGCGTACGGATACATTGTTTGAGAAT
Source organism: Trametes versicolor FP-101664 SS1 (assembly GCF_000271585.1). Lineage (NCBI taxonomy): Eukaryota > Fungi > Basidiomycota > Agaricomycetes > Polyporales > Polyporaceae > Trametes > Trametes versicolor. The sequence goes on from NW_007360328.1 coordinate 1,828,283, forward strand.
CAGTGTTGTACAACATCTTTACTGTACAATAGCGGGTATACATCCTTGTAACAGAACGCAGTCCAGGTTTGGTGTACATCGTGTCTCGATAGCAACGAAGGCAGCTATTTCACATCGTCAGTGACGACGTCTAGGAAAAGCTTAAGATAAGTCGTACTCACCCTGAGGCTTAAGGCTCGCTCTTGGGCTTCTCTCCCCAATCCTCCGGCGGCGCGACTCCCATCATCGTCGGCAGCACCTGCCACACCTCGCGTTGCAGCTGCCGCGGCCGCTCCTCTTCCAGCATCCGGTAGCACTTCGCGCACAGCTCGCGTTCCTCGTCCTTATCGTCCACGTACCCCGCCCACGGCGCGCACCAGTCGAGGTTCGACACGAGCTCGATGCGCGCATCCCCGAGCTCGTTCAGCAGCCGCTGCAGCACGCGCAGGCAGCACGCGGGGTGGCGGCACCCGCGCGCGACGCTCTGGCGGAACATCTGGTGCGCGATCCGCGCGCTCGCCTGCGCCATGCGGGCGCGTCCGACGAAGCAGCGTCCGAGGTCCTCCGCGGAGAGCATCTCGCGCGAGCCGTCCGCGCGCGCGAGCCCGTGCACGAGGTCCGCGCCGAGCGTGCAGCACTCCATCAGCGCGGCGGGGAGGAGCGCGGGGACGTTCACGAGCCGCGCGAGGTTGACGACCCCAATAGCGTGTGTGCGCGATAGGGTGGAGGGGCGCGTGCGGCGCGCGAGGAGGTAGGAGTCGAAGTCTGCGGGGTAGATCCGGTGGAGGAATGCGAGGTTGCGCTGGACGAGCTCGTCGATCTGGTACTTGTGCCCGATGCGGATGCAGGCGGAAGCTTCCTCGAACGACGGCTCGAGGGCACCCGCGCTGTTCGCCGTTCGTGAGGTAGAGCTCGCGCGAGTGCAAAGTCAAACGACCGACCGTAGCGAGGATCCCGGCACGAACACGCGCAAAGCGTGTCTGAGGTCGTCGGGGGAGTCGTGCAGTGGGATGACCGGGCAGAGCTGCTCGCTGCTAGAGTGGTCGGTTGCTGGGGGTTGCGGTAGAGACAGCATGTCCCTGAACACGAGAGAGTGGGCAATTAGAGGGCCCCGGTAAACTTTGAACTCTACATCTCCGGCGCAGAGTATGAGATTGCCATCCTCGAACCAGAGCTCCGAGTCTCGTTTCGTCGATGAGGTTTCCGCTTCGTTGGAGGGTGGTTCCCCTGCAGTACTTGTCTCGAGCCAGACTTCCTGCAAGAGGCGAGAATTCGAGAGCATAGCGAACTCTCGACCGCCCGGTAGGAGATGGGATGTATTGTCGGGTGAGCGGCCTTAGAAGTACGAAGGTTCGTCAAGAGCCCCTTGTTAAAGTACTGTGCTCACAGATGGTCAGCTTTGGGCAAGCTCCAAGCGTTATCTATGGAGCGAGGGAGTGCAGGTATATAGTCCGTCGCCTGACCGCCCTCCTTATATACACGCTAGGGGTGTGAGCGAGGAAGCACTGCCTATTCGTGTCATGGAGAGGGTCACATGTCGAAGTCTGAGTAAAGCACGCCAGATGATCCCGCCGCGCAGCTCGTGCACGAGAATGCTCATGGGGCTTGGGAAATATAGGGGCGGTGCTCGAATAGTCTACATCCAGTCTCCTAGATGGCATTCCAGAGTACAGTCGCGCTGGAGGTGATGAGAAACAGTTCGAAGTGACATAGGGGTACCGGCGTTGCTGTCGGGCTAGATGATGAAAAGTAGAATAAAGCTGAGGCATGTTTCCAATTGCCAATAGATCTTGAAAATACCCCCCGAGAAGAAGCAGGAGGTTTAGCAGAGAGACTCGAGCGCAAACCTGAGTCACAGTGAGTGAGTGAGTGAGTGAGTGGTGTTCTTTAGAATCGTAAGCCGTATACACCTCCTAGCCGTGAGAATTACGATATATAGATGCCCTATAATCCTGTAATTCCTCATGTCTTATGCAACTCGTCATTAAGGGGACAATGATTCCAACGTTGGTTGTTCAAGCCGTACAGCGACCCGCGGTTAGAAAGCCCAGAGCGCACTATAACGAGATGTTCCATCGTTCAATGAACCACGGTATATTAATGTTATGTGTTATGGAGGTTGTGTGAGCAGCGTTCACATTGCGGATGCGGCGGGTGTGGCATTCGGGGGGG
>NW_007360328.1:1830668-1850167 GCF_000271585.1 Trametes versicolor FP-101664 SS1
GGGGGGGGGGGGGGGGGGGGGGGGGGGGGGGGGGGGGGCATGTCCCAGGTCTCGTAAGGTTGAGTCCCGGCAGATCGCGAACGTGCTATGTGTGGCATAAGGCTGCGATAGAAACGAGTGCAGTGCGCGGAGACGACGCGGGGCCGGCCATAGACAGACCCTTCGGGAGGAACGATTGTCTTCCGCCCCGAACGTGAGGCTAGTTTACGAGCCTATAGACAGACAAGAATCACATAGACCAAACCAGGTGGGAGATTAACCTCAAGTATCACATAGAAAGTTGTCGAGGGCCGTTATTATGAGGCTGGTCAGAGACATGCCTCCTGATTGGCTGGTACGATAGACGCCGAATTGTACCGCGAAGTACATCCGGCGCCTAATATGTATCCCCAACAGGCGCCCAAAATGTCCGCAGACACGTGAAATACGCCCCAAAAGTCTGGCGAGCTTGAAGTGGCGGCGTGGCACAATTGGTTGCTGCTCTGTGCTCATCGCTCACGACGTCCTCCACGACCCAAAATATGGCGAGCTCGCTCACGACCTTCATCGACCTCTCCAAGCCCTCCTTGATCGCATGTGTCGCGTCGATCGCGTTCAACCCGACCGCGTGGAATATCGTCGCGCGCAATGGTGTGTCCCGACACCGCTGTCGCCCCTCCGAGCTCGTACTGACCCCCGCGCCCTCTCGCGCGCAGAGTACAGGAACAAGACGATAACGCGCATATTTGGAGGGAACGCGCGGTATGGGTGCTACTTCCTTGCACTGTGCATCTTCTCCGCGGGCATGTTGCGCGACTCGCTGTACGTCCCCCTACCATATGACGCTGCCCCGTTCACTGCCGCTGACACGTCCGCACAGATACCACCGCGCAGTGCTAGAGCAGCCGCAAGTGAAGCTACTGCCAGAACCACTAGATACGCTCATCCCCGCCGTGCTCTTCAGCCTCGGGCAGATCTTCGTCGTGACCTCTACTTGGGCACTCGGGGTCACTGGGACTTTCCTGGGCGACTACTTTGGGATCCTCATGGACCACCGCGTCGAGGGCTTCCCGTTCAACGTCCTGCGCGATCCGATGTACGTCGGGAGCACGATGTCCTTCGCCGCGACCGCCCTCTGGTGAGTGCCCACCTCGCGCCGCGCGTGCGTGCAGCCTGTTGACGTAACGGTCGTGTCTTGCCAGGTTCGAGCGCCCCGCTGGGCTATTCGTCACGGCGTACGTGTACATTGTGTACTTGATTGCGCTTCGGTTTGAGGGGTACGTGCATCGCGCATTAACGGTCCTCGCGCTACCCAATCTTACGTCTATGTGCTTTCCAGCCCATTCACGGACGCGATATACTCCAAGCGGGCGGCTGCGCAGGCAGAGTCTAGGAAGGAGCTCTGAACGATCTCACGACTCACGACTTTGGGACACAGATGGATTTTTTGTAGACGACACTGAGGTTCAACACCCGCCACCCCTATACACCGTAGTGTAATTCAGTATACTTTCAACAGCGCATTACCCTACCTAGTCGCATATACAATGACCTGTAGCCGTGTATGCATGTCGCTGTTCCTCATCACGTACGCCGCCAGGGTTTGTGTAAATGCAAAGAATTCGGTGTCCTCAGAAACCAGACTAACGATCATGACACAGCTTTACTCAGTGCGATGTTGATGAGGTGGGGCAGTGTCCGTGCTATTACGTCACGTCTACAGCAGAGCGAGGATAGTGTACTAAAATATAACATCAACCATACCGATATCCCTCTACAACACCCGTCCACAGCTTCCTGCAATCGACCTCGGCGCCCAACCTCGACGCGAGCAAGAACGCGCCACTCAGTTTCCTGGGACCATCCGGATACACCGTCAGTCGCAACCCTGGGCAGCAACATAACACCCAAACGCACCTGTTTAAGCTGTAGGTCTCCCGTGGCGGAGGTGTGAGCCGGTGCTGGAGCATGACTGGGATCTGCGCCCTGATCTCCGCCGTGATGTCTGCCCAGGCGGACCCAGGACCGAATGTGAACGGCTGCGGAGTGGTCGCCTTGAACGGCGTGCCGAGCAGCACCATCGACTTGACGTGCGCGTCGAGCATGACCTGAATGGGGTTGCGCAGTCAGTCAATCAGTCGTGCAGTGTATATAGCGGATCGAAGTCGAACCTCATTCTCCTGGCCGGTGAGGTACCCCAGCTTCAGGCTCCATTCGACGCACGCGTCACGATCTTCGGCGACGGCAGCGGAAAGGAGGTGCAGCCAGTTGTCGATGAACTCCTTCGAGTATTCACGGGTGGCCCCAAAGTCAACTAGCTCAACCTAGACCGGGAGTAAACGTCAATACCACCGATGGGGATTGAACGAGATGCGCGCCCACCTTGCGCGTATGCGGGTTCCAGAGGAAGTTCGTCCAGTTCGGGTCAGTTTGCATCACCCTGAACACGAACAGCTCGCGCAAGCAGAGCTCTATGATGCGCGCCGCGATCTATCCAGCGCCGTACGTCAGTGTGATCCCTACAAACCGCACATGTGCACGCTCACGTCGTTCCTATCGCGCTGCGAGAGGCGATCGATCACAGCCCCGCCCACGCTCACGCCGTCGACGTGCTCCATGACCAGCACGCGCTCCGTGCTGCCCTCCCAGACCCAAGGCACCGTGAAGCGCGGGTCGGCCCCAAGGTGGTCCGCCTGCCCAAAGCGGCGCACGAAGCCCGCCTCGCGCGCGTAGTCGCACTCGTCCGCGAGCTCCTCCTTCATGACCTGGATCGTGCGGTCGAGGAAGAGCCCCCGCGGAAGGAGCTTGCCCGCGGTGAGCAGCATCTTCACGTACCCGAGGTCGCTTGCGATCGAGTTCACGATGTTCGGGAACTGCACCTTGACGGCGACGCGCGCGGGCGCGGAAGTCGGGGAGGCAGAGGCTTTCAAGACAGCAGAATGCACCTGCCCAATGGAGGCCGCTGCAAAGGGAAGGCGGTCGAACGACTCGAAGGTGTCCATCCAGGACGGCCCGAGGGCGTCCCGCATCACTTGCTACGCGTTACAGTGTGAGATTGCTTCCGGGCAGCGGAGGGCAAATGGACCCCACCTCCATTTGCCAGTCAGGCATGTAGTGCGCGCTATCCTGCACCCGGCGGAAGATATCCTCGATCTCCGGTGGGAGTACATGACTGTCTTACAGAGCGAGGTCCGTCAGTGGCGTGATAACGGCAGATGTATGCCCTGGGCAGACCTTGGATGCTCATGAATTGCCCTAATTTGAGCGCTGCGCCACGCATCTGGGTGAGTTTTGACACGAGTCGTTTGATGTTTCCCTCGGTGAGCATGAGCGAGGAAGGCGCGTGCTCATCCGTGCCGCTTGTCGTACGACGCAGTATCTCGGATGCTGCGCCATAACCTAGTGACGCCGCGAGACCTTTGATACCCAGTACATTGAGGTCACTGTTTCTAACTAGACGATGGCCCGGGTACACTCACCTCCGTAGTGGAACAAACGCCCTATCCGTGATGACGGCACTTTGGAGGACTGCAGGTTCCGGTTGCGTAGTTGTTCAAGAGACACTTGCTGAACATCAGAAGATGTTAGTATGTCGGAGGGGTTTCAGGTGCATGCTTCAACGTACTTCTCCAGGGCCGGGAACACCTGTGCTCACAGACGCATCCTCAATGGATGGTGCTTCTCTCTTCTCTGCTGGCGATGGTGTTGGCGAAGCATAGCTTTCCACTGATGTAGCTTGCACGCTCTGGTGAATCTTCGGTAGGTCTGCAGATGCTGTCGGTTCGCACGGTGCGGTCACGGGCACACTCTGCATTGAACGCGAAGACCTCTCTATTGCCTCCATCCGCACTGCGACAGATGGGGGCGGCTTAGACTCAAGAGGACTTGGACTTGGACTTACGGCCTACTGCACGCTCTGTGAGTGACCCTAGCGGCACGAATGATTCAACGTACTGCTTCAGCCGTATAACCTGCTACATCCCCGCCACGGGGTATGCTCCCTAGTGTCTCTGGAGGACTGTTGCGGGATTCCTTCAACTTGCTACGAAGAGAGCTCTGCACGGGTGGCTGAAGTTGAGGACCTTGAGAGGATGTCGCCCCAGCGCCTTCGTACGGATACGACTCGTCTCTCTCTCGTCTTCGTGTAAGTATTTCCGTTTCGCATATTGCTTGCCGCGCCCGCGAGAGCTGAGATGCGCGAATGTGTGCGGCATGCGAAAGGATGTTGCAGACCGAGCTGGCGATGCATAGCCACGTGTACGCTGGACCAGGAGGCATGTCACGGTCAAAGAAAAGCGTCTAGGACTTAGCAGGGCATGGTGGGCGTCGAGAAGAGAGACAGCCACGCGTTCGCGTCGCAGGTCGGTTCGAGACGAACTTTCCAAGGATGACGCTGAGGCACGGGCGCTCCGAACATTTTGATCCGTGTCGGAGGCCCGGAAAGCACTTGAGTCGCGCACATTGCATCTCCAAGTAAAGACAGTGTTACATTGTTCCATCATCTGTCGCCACGACCAGCCGCAGGACTTGACATTATTCGTCGCAATATAATAGCGTCCAGTAGTATAGTAGATTACATATGCACAACAGTACCATGCATCGTGTGCCCGCCAGAACGGACGCTCACGCGTGCTCCTCGTCGTCGTCGCTAACCTTCTTCGCCTTGTCGACGACGGCCCATGTCTCGTCCATCTCCGTCTTCATCTCCTCTTCGCGCATAAGCAGGCACGTCAGCAGCCCCGCGACGGACAGCCCGATCATGACCTGCCAGATGAGCTTCGTGCCGTCCGCGAACGCCGCGCGCACCTCGCTCTTCTGCGGTTCGAGCATGCCCGGGATCGTCGGGATGAGCTGGTACGCGTACTCCTGGTCCTTCGGGAGTGTATCTGTGAGCGACTTCGGCAGCTTCTCCGTCAGCACGTTCTGCAAGATCGCGCCGCCGACAACGATGCCCCAACTCTGCGTTCGCGTCGTCTGTCAGTATGCGCAAGGATAACGGATTCCGAGGTATGTGCTCACCTGCGCGAAGTTGCGGACGAAAACGAAGAACGCGAGGGCGTATGCGCTGTTCGAGACCGGGAGCGGTGCGAGGATGGGGAACTGCGTGCTGATCCACAGTATGCCGAGGCCAACGCCGAGGGGGATCTGGAAGCCGATGTACGTCGCCGCGCTGCTCTTCTCGTTCAAAAGCGACAGCAGGACGAAACCGACGATGCTGAACAGCCACCCGACGTAGTTCTGCGGGCGATAGATGTGGATGATCTCGACGCTGACACCGGCGACGATGGCAAAGATCGGGATCGTGAAGGAGAGACCGAACATTTCGATGCCGGACTTGAGCGCGCTCGCTTCTTTCGAGGCTTGCAGATAAATAGGTAGATAGTCTAAGCAGAGTCAGAGGGACGCGTATATGCAGGCAAAGGCTTTGTGAACTCACAAACAGCAGTCAGAGAGACGACGCCGTGGAAGAACGTTCCAAGATATCTGTTGGTCGTTAGAGTCATGGTACCGCTATAGACTCAAAGATCACGTACCCGCTGAGAGTTGTCCGGTTCGTGAAGAAGAATTCAGGAACCTAGTAAGCAATTCAGCGCCATCGCCCTATGAAGTGGTGATACGTAAACTCACAGTTTGGCCGTGCAGCCAAAGCTTCTCGATGACGAAGAACACAGTGATGCCGATCACACCCAGGATGAGCGTGATGAGCACTTCGGGCGAGATCCACGGGAAACGGAGGCCGCCCCAGGTCAGTCCAAGGAACACCAGAATCGTGCTCGTGACGATGACGGCGTTTCCGCTGCGCGCGAGGTACCGCAGTCAGCATGCGGTCATGGCGGAGCGCGCCGCGGTGGTAATAACACTCACATCCAGTCCATCTCTGCGATCTTCTTCATCGCACTCCCCTTCGGAACGATGTTCGGGAGGCAGAAGAGGATCGCAGCGGTCGCGAGCGCGCACAGCGGGATGTTCATGTAGAAGAGCCAGCGCCATGCGCCGGAACCTGCGAGAGCGCCTCCGATGGGCGGTCCGATGGCGCTGCGAGCTGCGCGTCAGCCCGTGACAGCGGCGACGAGAGGCAGTTCTGGGCGCGACTACGTACCATGCCAGTGCCCAAACCCTGCGGGGATAGTCAGCGCGGGTCAGAGGCGTGGGATGGGCGCAACATAACGTACGCGGCGGCGATACCCTGGAACTTGCCTCGTTCGGGGAGCGGTACCATATCGGCGAAGATGATCTCGGTGACGGACAAGCTCCCGCCGCTGCCGATACCTTGGATCGCTGTGATGGAATGTGAGTTCGTCCCGTCGGAGGATGTGATCGCCACCGGACTGACCTCGACCAGCGATGAGCATGGTCATATTCTGAGCAGCTCCGCAGATCACGGAGCCGACTGCGAAGAAGGTGACGAAGACAATGAGGACATATTTGCGCCCGAAACCAGATACTAGGCCGCCGACGAGAGGCAGCACGGCGGTTGAGGCGATCGTATATGCACCACCGGCCCAGATGAAGTCGTTTCCGTTCAAACGTTGCACGATCGTTGGTAGGGCGGTGGAGACAGCCGTCTGGGACCAGCATTAGCTCTAGCGTCACAGCGACATCACAGGTACGGGCGGACTTACCAGGTCTAGCGCAGACAGCATCTCCACCAGGAGGTTGGAGGCGAACACCAGCCAGAATGTTAAGCCTCGCTTGCCCTTCGGAGTTGGTTGGATATCGTGAATGGACGTGCTGGCCATGGGTACTACGGAGACGCGGGTTTGGACGCTTATACGCCTAAGGTCCACGAGCTCCATCGGACGCTCGGGCGCGAGATGGTTACTCGAGCCAACGAGCCCGGGAGGGGGCTTGGCGTCCTGGATGAAGGACGTTGTGGAGAGGCTGCAGGCAAAGGGGAAGGGCGGTTGGACCCGTCAACGGCGTGAATGGCGTGATACAGGGAAGCACGCACTTCTCCTCGAGCATGATCCGCATCGGGGAAGCCATTATACGCGTCGGCTCTGGGGCGACGCTTAAGTGTGATAGTTATTGCGGTTCCGAAGGCGGGAATGTGTTGATGGTTTACGGAAGAATAGTCGCCCTAAAGTTAATACAACAAGAGGAAGCAGAGGGAAGAGGGAGAAGAAGCCCTGGGTGGGTTGGGGGGAAAGGAGGGAACGTGCAACCGTCTGGCCGTGGCCTGCCAAATACTCCTGGCGGCGTCTGGCCCCTCGATTGCAAATGGGCGGTGACATTTCCGACCATAGCAGCACGCCGGGCAATCAATTGGCAACGTATAACCAGGATCTGCTCACCGGAAATTGCACACGAGGGCGGTGTGCCTCGGCGGCGTTTGAGGACGTCGTGCGCCCAAAATACACCGCTTTGTGACACACGAAACCGCTCTCGCCCGTGCGACCGCGCCGTTGATGCCATGCGACGTTGGCGAGCAATGTCACGCCATCGTATTTCGCATCACCGCGCCTGCGCGCCTAGGCCATGTTCGCAGCCAACCTCGGACGTGAGCACCACACATGCGTATCTACCTCGGGAGTTGTTGAGTGTAGCGCTTTGATGTAACGTTCTATGTTTGGGAGTACCGCACAAAGTCCCAATGAAGGGCGGTAGTATGAAGGGCCCGGGAGCTATTCATGCCCCGACGGAATGAAGATAACCTCACGCCGGGGCTGCGGCCTTGGGACGAAAGCGTCCGGAGACCCTGGCGGCCGCTTTCGAAGCGTTCAGGCCTTGAAGCTTGAGCTACACGCATTGAGATGGATAAGAGTAGCGTTCAATGTCCGGGAGTTGTTCAAGACGTCCGCCTCTTCTCATGGCACCATATATGCGCTTGGTAACTTGCCTATTCATGCGCCTTGGAGCACATGATCGCAGTAGTGTTGGTCGAACCCTGACGCCACGGCTGAGCCTCAGACACGGTAAATCCCAAGGTGACAAGAGCGCACCGCAAGGTTACGACACCGCTCCAGGCGCGCTCCGGCCGCCGTCGTATAAAGCCAAGGCTGTCATGGAGAAGCCCGTTTCGAAAGATGCTATGACACAAGCCTTCGGCGACTTCCCTCAGACTCCCGCGAGTGGCATATACGCAATGTTTGCGGTACCTGTTGGTTCCTGTTATTGTCAGGGACAGAAACTGACTTCGTAGACTGAAATTGCGTTAGCGTGTCCTACGTCCATATACGGTCATAGATGCTTCCTACGACATACCTTCTAAGTAATATATTCAAGATGCGTGAGCATGCCGAGATGGTGAGCCTGCCAGAATGGACCCCCTTGTGGTCCGAGCCTGGCTCGTCCGGTCAGGGATCCGCCCAAATGGGAAGAGCTCCCCCCGGCCGCGCACCCCTGCCTAACCGAGGTCGTATTGCAGTGACCGTTTGCAAGGTTGCAGGCTCCGTAGGGCGTCGCAGCGGCACTGGCCCGGGAGCATTCACAGCGACTGTCCCATGTCAAACCTTGTCGAAGCGTCTCAAACGGCGCTCGCGCCAATTTGGTTGTATCACCCCATTCACTGCACGTACCCATCAGTATCAAAAGCCTGCGATCACCCGTATGCGCTGCACGCCAACGTACCAGCCAAGCTGCAGAGGAGACAAGGCCTGCGTCGTCGCGGTGGTCAGAAGGAAAGAACGCGAACGAGCCGTCGGACCGAGACAGTGAATTCCATGCACGGCCCGGATGGGCTCCGGACACTTCCGATTGGTGGGCAGTGTCAGACACCCATTAAGCTCCAATGGGCGCTAACGTGGGCGCAGCAACCATCTCTGAGTGGCAGCGCAGTGCCAGCCTTTCACTCTTCCGCCGCTCACTCCCGCACGTCCTTTGAGAACACCTTGAGGACCTATCTCATGTCTACTTCTGGAGTCAGTACTGGTGCAGGGGACTCTGAAACGGCGCGGTATGTTGTGCAAAGGTAAGGACTTGTGAGCCTAGGCATGACGTCCTTGCCTCTGTCTTGGCTGATCGACATTGACCCCTTGCATAGCTCCGACGTTCTTGAGGACATGCGAGTGAATGTTCAGGCGGAGGGATCGGAGAGGGTAGTGTGGTACAAGGCGAGTGTGGCTGCAACGCGCATGCGAGACAGAGCCGTGAAGCTAACCTCACATCTGTGAAGGAAAGATTCCTGTCGGACGACGAGATTATCGAACACATTGTGGTGCGCACCGAGGCCTCTCTTTCAGCTCGGACACAACTAATCTCATAGCAGGATAACGAGACCTCTACGCTGCTTTGGACAATCCACCGGCCGAAGCGCGGGTGGTATATCCGCGTGCGCGCACCCTCCTTCCCCCCGGGCGTGTTCATTTCCCTCACCCCAATACCGCAAACGTCGCCCTATCATGCAGAGGCCGCCCTTTCGTTTGCGTGCCGGACGAATCTCCCTGCAACACCGACGTCACCGCCATCACGAACACGTCCTTCCATAATCACGAACTTCTCGACCGACTCGGATGCGACGCTCACCAATGGCAGCCGCGACTCCATGCACTCCTATCCACCAACACCACCACAGGGCCCCTCCATCGTGGTCAACCCGCCCTCGCCGCGCTCCGTGCACGCAAAGCTCGACTCCGTGTCCCTCTCCCCGACGCTTCGGCCTCAGCGCCGACCCGCGCCGCCGACTGTGCAATCTGCGGTCACGCACTTCGTGTTGACCCCGCACTCCCGCGCACACATCCCGGAGCAGGTGCAGCAGGTATCGATATTCACGCGACTCATGTCCGTGATTAAAAACAACGCCCCGAGCCATTCCTACTCGTTCACGCTCTCGCCCATACCCTCTGCGCCTCTGCCGGCACCGACACCGGCGCCACCCACCTCTCCAACGAGCGAGGTTGAGCCGAGGCTAATTGCGGGTGCTGAGGCGGGCGCGGGCACGAGCGACGGGAACCCACTTACGCCGGTTCCGCTGCTGACGTTCCACGACCGGACGCCGGTCTGGACCGCACACTGCAACTCGGGGCTGATCGAGCTGGATGAGCGGCAGGTCCGCGTCCTCGGCGTCGAGCCCGCGTTCTACATCGCGCTCGCGCTGACGTATCTGGAGTTTCTTCAGGAACGGGAGGTGCGTATCGTGCTTTCGTATCCCCCTTATGATGCCCAGCGCTGACTAGGGCTCGATTTCGCAGAGTTATCTGGTCGCTGCGTATGACTAAGACATAATAATGGACGGGGGTCGCGCTATGCTATTGCTGTCTGTAATTTATGCTATGTCTAGGAAGGTATCGTATCGTATTGGTTGGTCTCGTGGACCACATGCACCAGCTTACGGCTCTGGACCCTGAGACCATGCAGCGAGAACTCTATCCATGAGAACCCATATGCTCTTCCCTCTAGGGCGCTCTTTAGACCTTCGTAGCGGCTGCGAGGGACATAGAGCTGCTTGGCCAACATGACTCTTGCCGCCCATTTGCCGGCGTTTGCTGGTCACCGATAAGTATCAGTTTCAAGCGCTGCTGCGTAATTTGGACTCTCATCGTCAACCACATTATACGTCAGCGTAGCACCGCGATTCCAGGATTCGAACTCGTTTTTTGCCCGATACCCGCCGTAGACATTTTCTATCAGCTATAGACTTAGTAGGCCGTCTCGCATTTCTATCTATGTATGAATCACGCTGATGTACATCTACATAGGCGACTTGGATCAGCGCCTTTCCCCGGGTCTGCGTAGGACACCGGCTGGACTGCAAGTATATACGTGCGGCGATCCATCTCGATCCCGAGCACTGTACACATATACAAGCCAACCACGGTCCAAGTACCTATCGGCATGTCGCATTCAAGAACGATCGTCACCCGCGCCTCCACAAAAGCCGCCGCGAAAGCCGTTGCCACCGCGCTCGGCGATGACATCCCATACGCCATCGTCGGCGGTGGCGCCTGCCTCCTGCTCGGCGGGCAGCGCCTCACGGACGACATCGACGTCGTCGTCCCGCGCGGGTGCACCCCCGCCGCGCGCCAGCTCCTCAAAGCCGCGGGCACGTTCGCCATCGAGCCGCGCACGCGGCACACGCGGCACGCTGCGACGGGCGTCGACATCGACGTGCTCGCGCCCCCGGCGCTGTTCAGGGGCGCGTTCGACGCGGGCACGCCGACGGTCGCGGTGGACGGGGTGCGCGTGCTGCACCCGCGGCTGCTGCTGGATGCGAAGTGCGGGTCGATGCCTGGGAGGGCGTCGGACGGGAAGAAGATCACCGACGGGGCGGACATCGCCTTCCTGCTGCGGTATATCTGCGATAACGGGATCGAGCTCGGGGCGGGCGATGTGCCGAATGCGAGCGGGGCGCTCATCGCGTACACTGTTGAGCGGCAATGGGTGTCGCAGGATTTGTGGGTCGCGGCGGGATTTGTCGTAGGCGGTGAGTTCTGCGTTTCTTTGGTCGCGTGTGGGCGTAACTGAAGAGCTTGATGGTCTATAGAGGGATTGCCTCAGGACTGAAAGACCTATGCATGCATGATGCACCGTAGATGCGCGAGGTATCAACCCACAGGGATGTCCGTGTGTCTCAATGTATATGCAATGCGAACTTGAGTATCATATAGGCTGGTACAAGTCAAGTCGACTCCTGGCCTCCGGCTCTTGGGACCGCCCCCTTCCATGTGCACCGCTAAACTCGCTTCGCGTGCCTGGTTCTCTACCGACGTCAACTCGACCCGCCCAGCGCCGCGCGGTGCACTCGGGCGTAAGCCACCAGCCTCTCCTCTCGCCCTCCCCGATACCCGCTCGTGTCCCAGCGCCTTTGCCGTCTTTATATACAACGTGCCCCACCGTCAGGCGCGCGGTACGGAGCCGCCGTATCCCCTCTGGTGGCCCTCACTACAAGAGGCCAAGACGAGAACAAACTTCGCATCTGTGCACCTGCGTCTGGGGACACCGCGGTCAGCGGGGACCCCCGACAATGGGTGGGGATGCCTGTTGAGCCGGACCCCGAAAACGACCAAAATGTCCGGGGCCAACAGGCCTGTTAGCGCCCGATTTCGTCCGGATGGTACACTGCAGGGCGCAGCGGCACATTTTCTTGCGGGTGAATGTGCGTCTATGAGGATTTCGCCCAGATTTCGCCCAGATTTTGCTCACGTTCACTGCGTTCAGCCCATTTTTATTCGGGCTCCGACCAGATCGGACTACTTCGTGTACTCGTCGTTTGCGAATAGACCGTCTACGTCTTCTTCGCATAGACCCGCCCAGAAGGCGGGCCACACGGCCGTGCTCGCCGACGGGCCCAAATCGTCCATTCGCGCTCGTAGTACGCCCTGCGTACGTCATGTACTACGGACTACTCGACCCTTCGCACCGGACTGTCTGAACGGAGTTCTGCCTACAACCGCTTACGCGTGTGTAGGCTCTCTACTTCTCCTCGAATAGGCTCAGGGCGCAGGGCTTGAGATTGCATACTAAAGGGCCCCCAGCTAGCTCGGAACGGTCATCCCATCTTGATCTTTGACCCCCACCATCCCTCAACACTCTGAAGCTGCAAGTCTTCATGCACCTAGTGAGTGACTATTGCAGGTTGCAGGGCGCTTGTCCCCGGCCTGATTTCGATTTTTTCGCACACTCCTCGCTCTCGGAGCACGTCCACTTCGAACGTCCATAGCTCGCTCAATTCTACAGGTTTCGGCTTTATTTCTTTAGTTCTGGACTCGTCTCGTCTGCGCGCAGGGCACGGTACAACTCGCGCCGCGATCCGATCACTTTCACCAAACTGCTCTTGGCGACCCCCTCCGGCACGCGAACACGGATAGCGGACGAACCGCGCATCGCAGGCGCGTAGGAGGAGCATTTAGGGTGTGCTAGAGGGGCCACGGAGGGCAGGGTGACACATTCGGAAAGTATAGCGATCTGTCCATTGTCAAAGCTTACTACTTGAGCGGTGGGCCACTGCCTGTACTGTACCTCCAGGACCAAAGCGGCGGGTCACAGGTCACAGCGACCTCCGCCGCGCCGCTTTAGGGGGTGTGTCCCACGTCACAGTCGCCCCCACCGCTTCAGCGGCGGCGAGCCGACACCGGTCACACTCCAAAAAGGCGTTTTTGGCGGCCCTGTGGGGCCCTGCGCCGCTTTGCCTACCGGGTGGTCACAGGCACCGCCGGTTGCGCCGCTTTGGACAGTCGTGTCCGGCCGGTCACACCCCAAACCCCCCGCCACTTTGGTCCTGGAGGTACAGTACATATTTTTGTCAGCATCTGCTGTATCTATGCTATCCACGTAGCGGATATCTCATGTGCATGTCCAGCCATCATGATAGACTCTGTATGTTAAGTTTTTGTTCATTTACGAGGACGTGCAAGGTGTGTGTGATACAACATCTGTGCCACAATTTGAGGGCTATGTGCGATGTAGAAGCGCCCACAACTACACTTCACTCTGCTACTCCACTCATCTGCTTCACACATTTCTAATCCACACATTCGCTTATCCAACTACTATACATCTTTTCTGTCTATATGGGAAACCGCAAAAACAACCGAAAAAAGAAGACGGCAGATACTCCTGAGCCTGCAACGCCTGTCAAGCCGCCGAAGCCGCCACTGAGACCACGTCCTGTGAGAAGGGCCCCGAAGGAGAATTCTTCGAAGAGCCAGGGCAGTGCGACAGTGGACGACAACACCCTCACTGCTGCTCAAGTGTTGACATCCATGCGCCAGTCAGCATCGAGGGCTCTGGCGCCGCCCCGGAGGCAGCTGTGACGCCCAGCGCCGGGAGCAAGCTGTATCAAGCGGCGAGGAATATCTCCGGAGACGCCAATGCCGAAGAAATCGACGATGGTGACGATGAAGAAGAAGAGGATGACGAGAATGACGAAGAGAAGGGTGATGATGATGAAGATATCATATTGCAGGACAACAGCCCACCTCGTCCGGCTCAGGCTCAGCCGAGCGGTACGTACTACATGCTGCTGTCTATCTCTGCACTTGCCATGTACTGACGTCTTCATATCTTTACTAATGACTCGGGGCGTAAAGAGCCGGTCATAAGCATTGAAGCTATCGATCAAATTATGTCGGTGAAGGGGAAGAAGAAGGGAAAGAAGAAGGCAGAAACCACCCCGGCGGGCTCGGATTCAGATTCGGAAATCCCAGGTGCGTGCATGAGCTTCTGTGCAATCATGAAGTTGACCTGACAACACTATATTCATTCGCACGAGAAGTCTTCAAGATTACATTCAAGGTTCCATGCGGGGAAGCGCTGCGAGAAGTCCAGATCTCGTCAGATACCCTGTGGTGGTCGGCGCGTTCCCAGATCGCCCTCAAGATGGCCTGTGAGCCATCCTTGCTGCGAGTGGCATATATCCTCCCTTGGGAGCAGAAGGGTACCAAGAAACTTGCACCGACACTTCTGCAAGACCACGACGAGTGGGACAGCCTTCGGGAACAGATCACCGCCCACATCAAGAGTGAGAAGGCCAAGAACTGTGGTCATGGGACTGTGAAGCCGTTCTCCATCATCTTGTCAAGAGTCGGTGATGACGATACTCCGCCTCAGGTACGTCTATGCACAGGACATGATCTTAACGTTCTCACCCGCTATATACAATCTATAGACTGACAACAAGGGAGCATCCGCTAGCGGCGGCCAGCGTAGCGGTGCAGAAGCTCAAGATACCTCCAGCAGTCCTGTAGGCAAGGTAATCGAAGACTTGCAGACCCGGTATTTCTGTGCTGCATGCAAGAAGCCATGCATTGTACTCCCACCCGGCGATCACCGTCAGCTCACGATGAAAGCCATGAGCAAATGGGCGTATCTGATTGTAGGTGTGCTGCAATACAACTTTGACACCCTTGTCTCATGCTTCACCTTCTAGATCAGCGACAAGGCAAGCCCGACAGAATTCCCGAAGCAGCTTTCACCAGACCTCGGTGTGCCAGTCCAACCGGAGGCACCTGCAAGCATTGAGCCTGCTACAGTCACTTCCGTCTCCGCTCCCGCTCCCACAGCACCGGCAATGGCACCTGTGGCTCCTGCAGCTCCTCATCCCCAAATCCCCATCCCCCCTTCAACACCCCAAGCACTCGTTCAGATGCTAATGGGTGTGCTCAACCCGTACGGCAACCATCCACTCGCGTCTGTCCTTCCTCCTCTCGCCCCTAGCGCTCCTGTTTTCCCGCCTATGTATGGCTTTCCTGTCACTGCACCAATGCTGTACAACATGGGCCCGGTACCCGGTCTTCCGCCCGCATACCCGCCAGGGTATGGTCTGCAATTTGCAGGGCCACCGGCGCCACATCCCAGTGATCGTGCGGATGCTACGCGAAATGGCGCACCTCAAACTCCTCATCATTGTCGCCGTTCTGCGCCATCCCGCTCCCCAGTCACACCCTCACCATCTCGCCGCCGCCACCGTGATGCTAGTCCTAACTCAGACGATGGGAATGGATACGCTGCTCCCGTGCCGGTGTATAATCCACACCTTGACGAGTGGCTCCATCAGCTCGACGCCGATCCGGCACGTGGTATGGACCAGCAGAACTATCAGCAATATGGACCATTGTTTGCTCATCTTGGCTTGCTTCGCCTCGATGATCTTCTCCCACTGACTGTAAATGACCTTTGTGGTCTTATTCCAGGCATGAGTGTAGGTGTTGCAGGTCGTCTTATTTGATTTGCATCGGAAGATCACTGTACAGAGTGCATATCAGGAGGTCGAGACAAACACAGGCAATACCATTGATTCCTCTCTCAGCTTCAACTGCACGATACCACACTCATTTTGTCCCTCATACTATAGTACACGCTCGTTTTTCTAGTCAAATGAATAATTTGTTTTCTTTGTAACAAGCATAGCAAAACTCGCAACATGAATATCATACTTCATAGGTAACGGCTATGACAAAAGAACAACTCTGCTTTATCAGGCGTCACCAAGTACACCACATCCAAGAGCATACTGCGAGCTTCGACATCGTCGGTAGTGTTTGTCCCAGATGTACTGGAGCGTGCAAAATGAGGGAAGTGGCGCTGGAAAATGGGCCTTCATGATTGAGAACACCTGCTCGATCGGGTTGAAATCGGGAGAGTAGGCAGGCAGATACTCGACCCGCATGCCACTATTGTAACGTGTAAGTCGTGTTGCATACATGTTCACAATTGACGTACTATGACTCAATGAGTTCCAAAATCTCAGGTGCCTTGTGGATTTTGGCGTTGTCCATGACGATGACAGACCTCGGGTGTGGGAACGGTTGCATTTGAGTGAGCAAGCCATGGATGAAAGCTAAAAACCGCTGCGTGTTGAAGGAGCCATTGACAATGTCACACCAAATGATACCATCGAGGCTCAAAGCAGGCAGGACAGAATACCTAGTTCGGGATTGTGAGCTTGCCATACATGTAGAAACAAATTGATGCACTGACCTCTTCCCGCGGACGTAGAAGCAGCTCCAATATGCGCATCGACCTTTCAACGCCCACACCGAGCCACGGTATGAAGTCCGGCGATCGAACGAACTCTCATCCACGAAGACGAGCTGCTCAGCTTTGTAGTTGATGCCCATGTGCGCAATATATTGCATGCGGCGTTTGTGATTGCATTCGAGTGCCGTCTTTGAGATCTTCGGAAGCAGAATGGGTTGACGCGACTTAGAGGAGGCCAACAGGCCAATAGAGTGGCACATACCTTCTTGCAAGTGAATCCGAGCCTTTTGAGAGTGCGCCACAATGTGGACCATATTCTCATTCCTCTGTCGTGCATTAATGATGGTTCTCAACTTGCTGTTCTTCTTGGCCACACACAGCAGCAGCGCTGCTTGTGTTACTGTGGCCAGCCACCACCATCCTGCTTTCACATAACGGTTGATTTTTGTCATTAGATCAGTCTTGATTGTGTCTGTGTACCGAGGCAGGTGATAGTGGTAGATTTTCTTCTCGTCAATAAGGGGAATCTGGTGATTCACCTCTCGGAAAGGAAGGAGTTCCTCAGGAGCAGGACACATGATGTCCTTAGTGGATTTAGACCACTTCTCTCAGAGCTTAATCAACTCCTTTTCCTTGTCATTGTTGATGACAAACCCAACATGGGACCATCAAATTTCCTTGTACTCTCATGCATTGCTCGCTATGCAATCTAACATCTCATTGACCCCATAAGGGTCATCAAATCCAAAGCAGTCCTTGTGTGGACCTCTCAGCGAATGAAGTGTCAGCACTATGCACTCTGTAATTACAGGAGCATGGCTGGTAACGGCTCACACTTGGTGTTGAACCGGAATTGTCACGGCAATATGGCTGTTCCCTCCCCCTTCTGATGACCATTGCGGTCTTGCATAGCGTTGATGCGTACTCACCGCGCCTGCCACCCGCCGCGGTGCGGGCACCACGCTCGAGCTCGGACCGCCCCGACGCCGACTCCCTAGCGGGTACTGCGCCCCGAGCGGCCCTGAGCCTCCCCGAAGCCCCATCGTCGCTCACGCACCACCCCTCACTCGCCACCCGCGAGTCGAGCAAGGCGAGCCGCGATAAGTGGTCCCGACCGGGGGCGCCAAGCCCCACAAGCATCGGGGTTCGAGGGCAGTACGAAACGCCCGATACGCTCGTCGGGGGTCGCGGCGCATGCATCCCCGCCCACCAATCACACCGCGCGGCCCCGACAGTCTAGGCAAGGCCCGCAGAGCGCGGCCCCCGTAGGGGGCCCAATCGTCGCGCCCGTTGCGCCTTGCGCGACGGGTGCATCTTTTATGTCTTATCCTTCCCGTACGGCTCTGGCCCCTCCTGTATATACGCGGGGCCCCGAGCTCCGGGAAATCCCACTCTCTCTTACCCCTTCAGAGCTCAAGTTTGCGATTGCGACGGCGTCTGCGACTGCGACTTCGACAGCGCCAGCGAGTTCCCTCCCGACAACATCCCCGACGTCCTCGTCTCTTTGCGTACAGTGAGTACTACTCCCAAAGCCCACGTCCCCGATCCCCCGCGTTGCGCCCCGCAATAGCACGTATTGTCCGCGCAATCCCTTCCTCACAGGCCAGGAGCGAAAAGCTCGCTCGGCCCCTCCCCGCACCTTCCGCGTCGTAGGGTACTCGGGATCGTACTCGGAACCCCCCGCTCACACAAGACACTTCTCGGGTCTCGTCCTCTCGGCCCATCGACCCCGACGTCCTAGCGTCCGTTACGGGAGACTTGAGTGCATCAGCGTGTATGGGGAGGTTCCACTTTTGTGGACGTTGCCATGCTCCCCTATTGGACCGACGGTCCGTTCTCAGTTACCCACTTAATGGGCTCCTTTGATCATTTTGTTATCTTGGAGATGGCTTCCTCCTTGAAGAGTGGGATGCTCTGTTTCCTGACTGAGACACGGTCGTTTGCAAAGTCCAGTACGATACCATACTTACAACAGAATACTGTTCCCAGTATTGCATCGTACTTGTCGATGTCGAGGACATTGAAGTAGTGTGCATTACGCACTGAGCCCAGTGCAATTTCAGCTTGTGCCCCGAAATTGATTTTTGTACGACTACCCTTGGTCCCAAGTTGGAGGCCTACTGGCTCCTGCAGGTCAATCCTGCCTGCTTTGCACAAATACGCAAACTCCGGTGTAATGGAGTCGGTAGTGCAGCCCAAGTCGAACAATACCAATGCCCTAATACCATTGATCGGTATCTCCACACATAGAGTGTCTTGGGCTTTGTGAACCTGGCAGGGTTGAGCAGTGGGGTCCTCAATCTTGCGGACCTTAGCGTCATAGATTCATGCATGGCGCAGGCCGCGTTTATTGGCGACAGCCATGCTGTGGATCCGTGGCTCATTTGCTGATCCTTTCAAGGCAATTGCCTCAACTTGCATGCTTTTCATATACACAGTGTCGTTGTGTTTGAAATCTTCCCATTCCGACTGGACTTGTTTGTCCGCAGATTCATATTGCAACCCTACAAACTCAAATTTGGACTGCAGGAAGTCCTGGACCATTTCGGTCTCCAGGGCCAATCCCTGTGTGTCCTCCGCATGGCCTGTGGCTTCAGCAATGTCAAATTCAACCATCAGGGTCTCGACGGGCGTGTTCTGTTGTCCATTGTCTGAGGTGTAATCCACTACTTATTGCGTGAACATGCGCTGACCAGGAGCGGTCTTCTTGCCATGGTTGGGACAGGCCGGGTCCAACATGAAATGCCCAATTTGCCCACATGAGAAGCACTGCAATGCTGCCTTGGTGGCCACAGGCTTCAGAGCAGGATGTGATACCTGACCCAGTGTGTGTCTGGGTTGATCCATGCGACCTGGAGCAGTGCAAGGCAGATCTGGTCGCTTTACTACAAACAAATTCATCCTAGGTGAAGGTTCCACCGCGGAGGGCTTCCGTTGCTGGGAGTTGTTCAATCGACTGTTGTTTCCCGTGGTGGTGTTGTGGATGTGTGTTACATCCCGTGCGACAACAACTCCGATTTCCGGGACTTCATTCCAACTTCCGGGACTTGCACCCTTTTCCGGGAAGTATCCCATTTCCGGGACTTAGTACTGTACTTCCGAACTCCCGGAACTCCGGCCGTACCTCCGGTCCTTCAACTCCCAAACTCCCAAACCTCTGTTTG
>NW_007360328.1:1850427-1992525 GCF_000271585.1 Trametes versicolor FP-101664 SS1
CCGGGTCAACATGAAATGCCCAATTTGCCCACATGAGAAGCACTGCAATGCTGCCTTGGTGGCCACAGGCTTCAGAGCAGGATGTGATACCTGACCCCAGTGTGTGTCTGGGTTGATCCATGCGACCTGGAGCAGTGCAAGGCAGATCTGGTCGCTTTACTACAAACAAATTCATCCTAGGTGAAGGTTCCACCGCGGAGGGCTTCCGTTGCTGGGAGTTGTTCAATCGACTGTTGTTTCCCGTGGTGGTGTTGTGGATGTGTGTTACATCCCGTGCGACAACAACTCCGATTTCCGGGACTTCATTCCAACTTCCGGGACTTGCACCCTTTTCCGGGAAGTATCCCATTTCCGGGACTTAGTACTGTACTTCCGAACTCCCGGAACTCCGGCCGTACCTCCGGTCCTTCAACTCCCAAACTCCCAAACCTCTGTTTGTATTTCATATGTCTCAGATTGCGTCATTCTCTTTTGTTAGCGCCATAACAATAGGTTTATTGTCTTCTGCTCCGGAACTCCATTTCCGTACTTCCTTATTGTCTCAGCTAGACAATAAGCTTATGTACTACTTATACCGAGCTGGAATACTGTAGTTACTCAGTTCAAATATCTCGTTTACCACATTCTCTTCCATCTTGTTTGTTACCTTCCATACCTCCCCTTCGCTACCTTCAATTCAACTACTTGTCAACCTCCAAACCTCCAAACCTCCAAACCTCCGAACTTCCAAACCTCCGAGCCTACGTACCTCCGGAATCCGTACTACTGCGCTTTCGGGTTTTCGAACCTCCGCATTTTCGGACCTTCGTACTTCTGCTCAGCACGCTCCTAACAATGCGACGGTGGTGTTGTATCGTCTGGCAACTCTGTGTGATCTCGAGTGCAGCCTGATAAAGCTGGGATAAACTATTATATTTAATGAAGAGGCCATTAAGTACAGTGAGAGTATTCTCATAGCTGACGGGCAACATCTCTATAAACTTGCAACATATCTGGAATGGAGAAGGCTTCTCCCACATCTTCTTGTTGATGTACAATAAGTGTTCATACAACACCACAACTGCCCCTACTGAGCTCAAATCTCAGGTTCTCGTACTCCTGAGAAGCTTGGAGATGATCATCTCGGTGAATGAAACATCGGAATAAGCCGAGTATGGCCTGCTCGAACAGCCAATCCCGTCGCTCATGGGACGGGGACTGTACAGTATTGTACAGCCAAGTGGCCGCATTGTCAGCCAAACAGTCGCCCAGTATTCGTAGATGATTATGGTCCATGGAAGGGCCGGTTATCCAGAGAGTATGGAAAAATTAGAGAAGGTTATGAAACCAAATCTCAAAAGCATTGAGGTTGTCCTTGCCAGTGTACGGGGCTTTGGGAGTGTCATCTTTGTGACCTTCAGATAGGCTGGAGGGCTGGAGGTAGGTTCCTCCCCAACCATTTTGTCGATCATCCCGAGAAGCCGTTAGACTTCCCTGGTGTCACGAGGTCCATAGCTGGGACCGGTGTACGCGAGCTCCTCAGACCTGTTCAGGTCCTGCTTGGGGACTACTGGGAGTCCAGGGTGTACAGAGACACCTGGGGCCATGGACCAACGTGGTCAAAGCACCAGCTGTTGGGGCACTGCCGTAGACGTGGTGGGCCTATGGTCTCTCCGGGGTGCCTGCAACACAGAGTTGTACTGGTCCCAGTCTGGCAGTGGAGTGATGTTTGAAGGCTTGAACTGGCTGAAGGCTACACTTCGTTGGGGTTGTCCTGCACAAATGGGTGTGTGGCTCCCAGGAGTGGGAGATGCAATGCGGGAAGGACCTGCCGTGGGACTGACTTGACCAAGTCCAGCCCAGTGTAGTCACTCTACGTGTTAGGACCGTGCGCGGAAGTTTGGGGGTTAACGAAGTCCCGAAGTACTGAGCACCGGGAAGGAGGACTTCGTGAAACTATTAGTAACGCGCCGGGCACACTTGTCGGGTGTCCTCGGTTTACGAGAAGTACCAACTCGGGGGTCGGGAGTACAAGTACCGGAACTAACGAAGTTCCGGGACGAGACTAGAGAGTCGGGGGGACAGGAGAGGGGAGAGGTCAAGAGCG
Source organism: Trametes versicolor FP-101664 SS1 (assembly GCF_000271585.1). Taxonomy (NCBI): domain Eukaryota; kingdom Fungi; phylum Basidiomycota; class Agaricomycetes; order Polyporales; family Polyporaceae; genus Trametes; species Trametes versicolor. The sequence continues at coordinate 1,852,514 of NW_007360328.1, forward strand.
ATATAGAAGACAAGCTTAGAGACGTAGTTCAGGGGTCAGAGGTTCGGAGGTCGGAGGTCGGAGGTTCGGAGGTTCGGAGGTTCGGAGGTTCGGAGGTTCGAGAGTAGAAAGGAGATGGATAAGTGAACAACATATCCGAACTGAGTAGCTAGTACAATCCAGTTCGTTTAAATACTGAGAAGCCTAATTGTCTTCGGAAACAATAAGAAGTACCATAAAGGAAAGTGCGGGACTTCGGGATATAACGTGTGTCTGAAAACAATAAGCCTTTTGTCTAGGTAAGTGTCTTGGTGCGAGGCGCCAAGAGGGAAAGGTCTAAATAGAAGAAGTCGGAATAGAATCGGAAACCGGTAGTTTGTACGGAGGTTCGGGGGTTGGCCCGGGGGTTCGGAGGTTGGGCGCACGGGATGTAACACTACGTGATCGTACTCCATCTGCTGGTGGCACACCTCACTGGGTGTGGGACTTGGAGGGCCGGCCAGGTGGGCCTCCACCTGAGTGGTGTCGATAACATCCTTGACGTTGTGTTCAGGACCCACCATATGGTCCGCGCCCTGTTGGGCCAATTCCTGCATCTCTCACTTGAAGATAGCGAGCCGGTCGTTGAGCTCGGCCTCGGCGAGCACGACTTGCTCTCTCAACGCCTTATAGCATTCCAAGGAATCGTGCAGGAATCCCATGATTCTTAATGTGGGCACAGGCTGAATCATCTCTTGCCGCTGCGAGTTCTGCCAAATGCCGGCCCAGTCATCACTAATCTGCTCAAGATCCTCAGTAAGATTACCGGTGGATCCTGCATGCGGAGCGTCCATAGCGGGAGCCAAGGGAGGCTTGACATGTTGGGGAATTCCCCCTGGGGCCAAGTGTACGGACCCAGTGCCCAATGGTGCGTGCAGTGTATGATGGCACAGCATAGGACTTGCAGGTCTCCTGATCGCTGTGGCAAATCTGGCATAAATACTCCATTCCACTGATGCCATCATGTTCATGGTCTACTATCAGTATATACTCAAGTGTGTATACATGTCTATATATGCCAAAGTCTTTGTCAAGGGGCTTACTGATCGTGCATCAACCTCTCCTGGGTTGCCACAGTATTGTACACGATGGCTTTGTCAATAGCCGGTTGCATAGACATTTGAAGCACAGAATGGAAATAATTACCCAAGGCGCAAATAATACATGCAAGATGTCTAAGATACATAGCAAGCAGTTGTAGCAAAACATACAAAGACAGCGGCTGTTCAGCACATCTCCCAATCTAGACACATAAATATCAGCTATAGCAAGGTATATGAAAGGTGCATGTACTGTGTCGTGACTCGTCCATATGGCCAACTTATATATGAATTGAACATAGACTGTGTCAAGAAGCCAAGAAGATGTCCGGTGAATGAGCGGGTGTGAAAGAACATGAAAATAAAATGAAAGTATTAGGCCACAAACCCTCCATCTCTCCTAATCTCCTGAATTTCTCCTTCCAGCTCGGGCTGGTGCTCCTCCTCCTGTGGTGGCGCAAATTCGAGGGATTGCAGGTCTTCCGCATTGTCATGGGACGAGCGGATTGAGCCCCCAATAACACCAAGGTATTCTGGGAGCTCAGCGGAGCCTGCCTGCAGTTTGCCACTGCTGCCAGTGTTGAGAGAGAGGGAGGATATGGATGCATTGGCCCCCCCTTCCAGCTGTGCATTTGCCTTGTGAAGGGCAAGCAGAAAGTGGCTGTTCAAGATGGAGGAAATGCTGTGGAGAATATTTGGTACCAGGATTAGTAGGGGATATGAGAGCAGTAGGGGATATCACTTCACGGGTCGACAAATTGTTCAACATAAGAGGATTGACCGCTTATTGGTGCCGAGGCAATCTGTGGAGGAAGCAGAAAGTTATTACATGCATAGCTGTCTGAGCATGGCACATACAGAAAGTATGACAAGCACCACATCCACCACATTCAGGGAAACTAGCACACTACAGACAACTTGCTTGTCAAAACATGAGTCACAGTGCTTGACTAATTAACAGACCAGAAGTAAACAGTTCCTGTAAAACAGACAGAAACTTGCAGATCAGCATACAACCTTGACCTCTTGAGAACAACATGTTGAGCCTACCATTTTCCCACATCACCTGTTGAAAGGAAGGCTGTTTCATGGTATCTGTCCTCAGCCGAATTGCTGCATGTGTTTGGCGCCATGTGACAGTGGCAGCCAGCAAGTCGACAAGGATCAGAGAGCCCCTCGAGGCAATGGTCACTACAAACTAGGTTAACAGATGTCTGTTTGCCAGGAACCACTCTACTAACATCTGAAATACTGAGTGGTGAGCACAATGCACATATTTTTGAGTAAAATTGGAAGAAGAAGACCCACCCAATGATGAGGCTCCTGCTGGCTGTGTTGGTGGCAGCACAGTTCAGTGGTGCAGGGAGGTTGATGGGAGGTTGCTGGTATGCAGTGCTCTGTGCTTGTGCCCATCAGCAAGTGCATGGAAATATACGAGACAGAGGACTGACCGCATTGATGAGGAAGGGTGCCATGCTCAGAACCAGGGCCACTCCACCCAGGATCCTGTTCTTTCCTGACAGCACGTATATCCGCAGGGTAGTGAACACTGGTGCATCTTGTCAGCTGGTATGGTTGTGGTGAGTAGCATACATACTCACCGGCAGGTCCAATCAGATTCAGGAACTGTATGGCTTTGCTGAGCCAGATGAGCAAAGTACAGCTTGCATCAGGACTGGCATCAAAGAGTGCATGCATTGAAGAGTTGAGAACAAGGATCTACCTCTGTAAATATACAGTTCATTCCAATATATGTGCAAGGGGCAGGGAATGTGTACTCACCAATTCTGATATTGATGGAATGGTCCCAAGACTCAAGAGAAGGGAAAACAAATACATATACCTGTTCCACATATACAGGATTCGTGAGACCCATGACTTTGGTGATTGCCAAATATATCGGTATTGTTGCCCGGAAGTGAGAAGCACATCATACACAAGCAGTGCTATCAATCAGAGGTGAGCATTTCGCAGGGAGAGCGGAAGGGGAAGGGACTTGAAGATATGTACCTGTAGCAACAATGCCGACTGTGGTATCTGTTGTCCTACACAGCTATACCATTAGCCACATCCACAAAGAGTTGAATTAAGGTGCATGGGCTTACATTGCCTGGACTTCCGCAACATACTGAGCAGTGACAGCCGAGCTTGATAATGACATGACTGGGGTGTCTGAGTCCAAGATGATGAGTCAAAGTGCAGACAGGATTGAGAGCCAGGGATTTGACTGAGGGAGCGCTGTGTTTGCAGTAACCTTTAAGCCATGCTCATCTGGTAGGAAGAACTTCTTACCAAGCCATCATTGATGGTGCTTGAGATAGCTCCACATGCTAGCGAGCTGTACCCTCAGTATCGCGTGTGTGTTGTCAGATAGGAATCACGAGGATGCTTGATTGTCAGCAATGAGTTGGTACTCGCGCAGTTACGCATTGTGTGCACGTTGTACTTTAATCCACGCATCGAGATGTACATGGCCCCCTATCTGGATTATACGATAAAAGAGACGCTGTCCCTCTGCTTCAAGGGGTGTCGAGCTTCGAGTTCACGTTGCAACCACACTCACGACAGTTCCAACAAGATGAACATGCTACTACCGTGCTTCATCGAGTGCATCGCCGGTGGTGAGCCCATTCGTTTATATAGTTGCATGCACCTGTCAACCCTGTGATGAAGAATCACTTAGAGTTAGCATCCTTGACGTGTTCGCGTGCCCGGTGATTCAAACACGGTGCAGGGAGGGGAACCTGGGACGGCGGCATGGTGAGCAACGCAGGCGCTGATGCATCTATAATTTGAGCAGGGCGTACAATCTATCAAAAATGCGGCTTTGCGAAGCTGCCTGCCACCCCTGCGCTGAGCTCGGAGGGGGTGTTGCGGGGAGGTGACGGTGTGCACGAGGTTGTAGTAGATCCCTGGTCGGTGTTGAGGTGGACAGAGAGCTCCGGGCGCGCGTGTGGCTGGCGAGAATGTGGCCCCGAGCTACGGCGACTGCGGTGGATCTGGATCAGCACACAAAGAGACACGAAGAAGCTCCGAGACAGAAGCCTATCAGTAGAGCGACCGAATGCGTGTATTTTGGAGTGCTGCATGTAGCTACTCGCGCCGAAGATCGTTGAGCTGAGTTCTGCGACTAGAGCTGCCAGCTCGGGCATGTGGGGCGCGTCGCCGAAGATCGAGCTGTCTGCTAAGTTGCCCCTATGCTTGCAGCGCGTCGCAAGGTAGCGTACTGCACGACGGAAAATGCGCCCATTAATTCGAATTGCCGCTAAAGCGACTATGGTTCTGTACGGCGGAAACGTCACATACCTGTGCTTCCACGACGACCGCCAGGGGAGGTATGGAATCTCCATTGCCTTGAGATCGCTCGCTCGCTCGCTTTCCAATATTGCAGCTCGGTATGTCAGACCCTATCCTCCCGTAAGCATTCTGCGAGCGGGGTGCATTACTAGTAGGTCAAGCCCATCGTTCGCGGGTCGGTATCCTCACGAAGTTGCGTGTGCTTCCTGCGCTGCGCGCCCGCCGAATTTGGATCGTTCTTCGCTTCTCGAGGTCTGTAAAATGCTGATGCTCTATATAATGTCGGAAACGTACTGTTCAGACTTCTTTGTCTGCAAGACTTGACATAAGTAGAGTCACGGGTACCGTTTGGACGAACAACAATCGCAGTGTTGACTCCGCACGAGCTACTAGCTTCCATCGCGCGGCCGCGGCTCGCCACTAACATCTGTTCCAACGCGACGCGTCGAAAAAGCCACAGGATTCGTCAGCGTGCACTTTTTCACGCGATAGGCGGTCGTGGGGCTTCGTATGGGTCATTTTGAAGCTTTTTTGCGCGCAGGTTAAGACGCGCAATACGCAGTTGTGCTCCCCAAGTGCGTAGAGAGGGGATCTTGGCGAATAACGCTCGCGGAAACGGGTCCCCTGGTCGTAATGGGGAAAGATAGACGAGATTTACCCACATTCGGCGACGCAACGTCGGGAGGGTCGTTGAGGTCGCGGCGTTCTTCTCAGCGACGCAGGCACTTGGCAGCCTTCGCAGGTCCAGACGTCCGCCAGTCGAATAATTCCGGGTTCTGAGCAGGGCGTTCGAGAACTCAGAATGTATCAAGAATTCCAAGGGCTGAATATGAATAGGTACGCGCAGAGATGGCAGGAGAGAGAGACGTCGACGCTCTCGGTAGTCCAGAGCCGACTTTCCCACGGATGCTCCGGAAAGAGCGGACTCTGGCTGCTCGAGCTCTCCATTCACCAACCTCACTCGCTCCTCGATCGGCTAGCTCTCAACTTAATCCTTGCGTACAGTCGCTACGCCTTGCAGTGCACTTTTCTCGACTCGCCCATTATGCATGACGCGTGACGTCTGCTTTCCGCCGCCTCCCAACGAGCGACCCGTCCACTCGCCTTGTGCTCGCCCGCCGCTTTGTGCCCCCCGCTTCTCTCTCATCCCGCCACCGCGCTCCTCCTGCAACTGCGACCCATGTCCCTTGCTCTGCATGTCTGACCATTGGAACTTTCAGAGGGCTCTTTATATGAGACATGTCTGCAAGGAGCACCAGGTACGTTACGCACGTCCATCGTCGTCCTCCGCGCCCGAGTACGCGCGTATGCACCCGATTCGCGCATCGTCCCCTTCCTGTGCACGGATTTCTCTGTATCTCCTCTACTGTGCTCTGAAAATATTCCTCAAACCTCATCGAACCTTCGATTCTCCCGGTGTGGCCGATGACATTTACGGGCGCTCACTATCTGTCACACTGCAGCACGGGCTGCAGCCCCTCCCACTTCACTCAGAAGTCAACACCCTCTGCGACGGCTAGATACTCGACGTCTCGACGTTTCCTCCCCATCCTCGACTCACCTGATCTCTTACACTCGTACACAACGTTCGCCCAGCCGCCTCCGCGCCTTCGCTTTCGCCAGTCCAGAAGGGACATCAGTGCAACATACAGTTGTATTATGCACACACGTCTACGACGGCTCTAGGTACGATACAGACATTTGTTTCGTTTTACATACTCACCGTGCATTTCCAGACGCCAAATACGCCCAGTCTCCGCAGCTCGCACCCTCGCCTCTCTAGCCGCCAGCCCTATGCGCGTGTCCCCTGCGCCCTGACGTCTTCCTCTCGGTAATCGACGGCAGACCACCCGGAACAAGGTGAGCGTGTCTTTCACGCGCCGTACGCGCATGCATATACAGTGCGAGACGACGAGGTCAACGAGGACGGAGTGCAGCCGCGGGCACACGTACAACTGTGCCCCCTTTTCTCCTCGGCACGCTTCGTACTGCGTGTGGCAGCGATGGCGATCTATGGCACGGGTGGTCGTGCAGAATCTAGGATGGCGATGCAGGCGTGTGCACGCATGACGGCGCGGAAAACAACGAGGAAATATGAGCGGAGAATCCACAGGAGACTTGCTGGAGAGCTCACCTCGTCGTCGCGCTGCATTGAATACCGGTTCCGCGCGCTGACCAGTGCGTTTCAAGCGTCCACCCGCCGCTACATGTGCACGCACGCGAGGCCGCGAGTCGGATCCCATCGAGAACCCACCCTCACGTCTTCGATCCCTCGAATACCCGCTGCTGAGGCCCGGGGTAAAGTCTCCCCCGCCGTACTCAGAGTCAGCATCTCAAAACGCATCCACCAGCTTCTGAGATCAGATGAGGTGAAGAGATGGAGACCAGCGACGGCGCACGGCGTGGTGAACGGAGCAGGCGCTGATGAGTTTGAGATGCACTTGCTAACTATCAAATGTACGACTTCGCGAAGACGCCTTCCACACAGCCGCACCGAGCTCGGAGGCGGCGTTGCAAGGAGATGCCAACGGTGTGCCTGAGGGGCTGGTAGGTCGGTGTTGAGGTGGGCGGAGAGCTCCGGACGTGCGCGTGGCTGGTGGGGGTGTGGCCCTGAGTTGCGGCGACTATGGCGGCTGTGGATCAGCGAAGGAGAAACACGAAGGAGCCGGGAGAGACGCGCTTTCCAGCGGTGCAGCTGGGAGCGGAGATTGAGGGCTCTAGGGTACCGCATGTAGCACCGGTACTCGTGCGGATGGTCGCTGGGTTGAACTTTTCGAGAAGGCGGGAAATCCGACCGCGTCGCCGAAGAGCACTCCGGGTACAGAGTGGATGTTGTGCAGTGGGTCGCAAGGTGGCACACTGCACGACAAAAATGCGCCGATGGTTTGAGTCGATGCTGAGGCGACTACGGTCTAGCACGCGAATATACCACGTACCTAGGTTTCCACCAAGTGAAATATCCTAATCGCTCCGACATAGCGCGCCCGCCACAATCCCGAAATCCCAAAATCCGGCTCGGTATGGCAAACCTGGCCCTTTCGCATGCATTGTATTGGCGAGGCTGATGGCCATAGTCAGATCCACACTTCGTGCGTCGATATACCGACGGTACGCGGTTTTTCGACGCGATATGCCGCAGTTTATTTTGGTCGACATGCCGATCGTGGAATGAGGATCCTGGATGGTAGACGACCTACGCGGGAGGCCCGCAGCGGGGTTCGTGTCACGGTGGTCCTTTGCTGCTGTCCGAGGTCAGTAAACGCAGGTACTTTGTACGACGTTGGGAACTTATTAATATACTCTTCTGTGTGGTCAAAGACTCACGACCATGAGTATACTAGCTTCACGGATACTATTTAGACGATGAGCGTACACGGCATGACGGCGAGCCATAATGGCGATGTAAGCTTACAAGATTAGGGATGTGTATTCTGCACGACATTCTGCACATCTCACTAGACCATAGGAACCTTTAGAATTACTCAAAGCTGTATAATGAACTGCGATGAGGCCTAACGACTGAGGCTCAGTCAGATGGTTATTTAGACGACTTTTGGCAGACACTCTTACGGCGCGCAGCTCGCGAATGCACTGCCTGGATTCGTATAAGGCAATCGTTGCGCATAATACACGCGAAAGTGGCCCTTGCGGGGCCATAATGGGCAAGGATGTGTCCCCGCGTTCTTCTCATATCTTCTTACAGCGACGGTCGCGACGCCCTTTGGCCGGCGGCTTGTCAGCTAATGTATCGTGGACGGTTTAAGGATACGTGCAGACCTTTCTAAGAGCTTTCTGAGAGTAGCATGTGTTCACAAAGTTGGATACGTACGCACAAGGTCACCAGCGGAAGAGGCAAGGGAGAGCTCGAGGAGAGGTCATCGGCCGCGCGAAGCGCTCGGCCGGACTTACCCGTGGGCGCACCGGGAAGAACGCGTCACGGTAGTCCCGAGCCAGCTTTCCCACGGGTACGAGTCCGGGAAGGACGGACTGCTATCGTGGCTGCTCTCTCCGTTCACCATCCTCGCTCACTCACTCGCTCTCTCGGCTTCTGTCAGCGAGCCTCACCCGCACTTTCTGCGCCTCGCAGTGCATCGTTATCGACTCGCACAACGTCTGCTCTCGGCCGCCGCCCAACGAGCGGCCCGTCCACTCCTCGTGCTCACACTGCCGCTTTCCGCACCCGGGCCCTTGCCTCCCTCCCCGCCTCCGTACCCGGGCCGTTCCTGCGACTTTGAAAGGTGCTTATTGCTCTCTCTCTCTTGCAGTATCAGTCCCAGGGGCATCAGGTATGTTACGCACGTCCATCGTCCTCCGCGCCCGAGTACGCGCGTATGCACACGATCGCGGATCCTCCCTTCCCAGTGCACGACATTCTCTGTCTCTCATCTATTGCGCTCTAATTCCACTCCCCAGGCTTGATCGCATCTTCGATCTCTCCCTTTTCAACCATACCGTCCACGGGCGCACAACGCGTCTGGCACTGCGACACGGGCTATCAGCCCCACACACATCACTTAGAGGCCAAAAGCACCGTCGACGGCTACATACTTGATAGCTCGACGCTTTCCTACTCGCCATCCTCAACGTGCTCGATCTCTCACACTCGCCAACAACATCCGCCGATCCGCCTCTGCTCCCGTTTTTGCAGGTTCAGAATGGGCGCCGGGGCAACATGTTTGCATCGTGCCCAGACATCCGACGACGGCTCCTAGTACGCTACCTACATTCTATCCTTCTTGCCCACACACTCATTACTCCCTTCCAGGCATCAAACTCGCCCAGCCACTCACCAGCCGGTGGCCATATGCGCGCGTCGCCTGCGCCCTGAGGCCTCTGCGTCGGGATTCGACGCGCAGGAAACCCCGCATCTCATCTGGTGGGTAAGCCTTCACCTCTCGGCTCCGCGGATGTTGGAATAGCGCTAGAGCACGCAGGCTTACGCGTACCCATACAGACATGCGCCACGTCGAACACACGGCGGGACCCACGCCTAGGGCGGTATCGTTGTGCCGTTCATAGGTGTTCTCGATCTCATGGTCACCGTCAACGCAAACTGGGACACCCTCAAGCTGCCTCGAACGAGCCCTGATGGACGGAAGCAAACGCCAACGCAGAGGAAGCCTCTCTTGTCTCTTGGTGACTAAGGACAGGTTAGCAAGGCCGGTACGTAGTGCATGTCAGGTATCCGACGCCTACATTATCCTTAACCTGTCTTTTGTGCCAGGGACGCCAGGCAATGTCCGGCTGGCCCGTCTCAGTACAATGTGGTGTGCTCACCATGACGCTGACTTCCCGTGCGCCGCATAGCGCACAATCGACGCCCAAGGATACGGCCTGAGATCTAGGTATGTGCTGGCCCAATATCGCATCGAAGTTCAACGCTCGTATCAGACGCTTCTGCACCGGCATGCCGCATCGGGCTCTGTCTCGCTCACGCACACGCACAACGGTCACTGGCTGGCACGATGTCAGACGTCCGTGCTCGGGAGCCGGACATGACACGGCAGAATGACCGTCCCATTCAAGAACATCTCTGCGAGGCGGACGAACTCGACATGGACGGAACGACCACAAGCTGTGTGCGCTCAGAATACCAGATGTCCAAATGTTAGGGTCTGGAGGTGGGTCTGAGTCACTATGTGGCGGCCAATCCAAGTCTTGTACGTGCCCCAGAGTCTTCGGAGGCACGAGGCTCGTTGCTCATATGCTGTTCATCCGTAGGAGGGCCCGCACACGCACGTTGACGTGCTCATTCCCGGCACGACTCCGGGGTGTGCCGCCGCTGCGCTTCGTTGGAACAGCGCCAGCTGATTCGAAATCCGGGACTGCTCGACTCGACCCACGTTGACCTGAGCATGTGTGCAGTCCGTGATATTGTGGTCAAGGGCGCGTTCTATGGACGTAATGCGATTGTACAAGATTATGTACACCGGGCGCTGCGGCAGCGGCGATATCTCGCGTAGACCTTGCGCGTACTATAATTTGTAGCCGAATCGATGTCCTCGCAGCTATGTATGACTCCGCGCGTCATTCTTCGCAGTCATATTTTCCGTTTACGGGCATCACAACACGTCTTATATCGCCCATGGTCTGGTACGAACGACGCACCTTGCTCTGCATATAGTCATCCGCCGTTTGAGGCGGCTCCACTATCCCACTTTCAAAGGGCTAAAATTATAGGCTCAAACCGTTGTGCCAGATGGACGGATGTGCTCGTCCCGCCCGCGTGGACAGTGCCAGGTCTGTCTGTGAGTTTGGCACACGGGGATTTATTCATTCTCGACGCCCCCGGTCGTCCCTGAATTACGGGGGTCCATGTACGCGCTGAGCGTGAGTTTGTTTGCGTTAAAAAGACAAACTAGCTATCTGGGTGGACCAAAAGACATGTACGCTCAGAGCTACAGAGGAGAATGTCGATGGCTCGGTACGAAGACGTCATCGGCGTTCAAGAGCCTCGTGCCAGGCCTTCCCACGGCTGCTCCGGTAAAGACGGACACCAGCTGGCTACTCGACTCGCTCTCGCTCTCTCTGCCTCTCTCAACGACGCTCGCCCACTCGGCTTAGGCTTTTTTGAAGTTTCTGCTCTGCGCTGTATGCTGTCCTCGACTCGCCAGACGTTTGTTCTCGCCGCCATAAGTCTGCTCTCTGCCACCCTTCTGCCGCTGTCTCCGAGTCCTACCGAGCGACGCGTCTGGCCGTCCCGTGCTCGTGCTGCCGCTTCCGTCCAGTACGTTTCCGCCGCATTAGTATCCTTCCTGCAGCCGCAAACCAGACGCGTCGCTTTGCAGGTTTGCTCGCTGCACCCTTTCACCCAGCTCTTCGGACGAGATATGTCAGCGAGGACACCAGGTACGTCACACATCCGTCGTCAATTTCCGCGCGCCTTGTGTGCATACACTTCATTCGCAAAACAGTCCCTTCTTTGTGCGTGTAATTTTCCCATCTCTGTTCTCATACCTCTTGGGCGCACACAGTAAACTTCATCGCGCCTTTCGCTTTCCCCGCGCTGGTCGACGACACGCCCGTATTCCGTCAATACTCCCCATACGCCGCCTTTTTCACGCAAATCTGCACAACATCTACACCACACGACGATCGCACGTATCCTGCGGCGTTGCCTCAAGATCCGTTCGCATCGGCGACCGTGCCGCACGCCGTAGCCCAGTCTCCCGTCCATCTGCGTAAGCCGAACATGTCTAGCATTCTGGCGCTTGTAGCCAATCTCCACGCCATCAGAGGCCAACGGGTACTACTCGCAGCGGTGGATCATTCGACGTCTCTACGCTCGAGCCTCCTTTTCAGTCCGTCTCATCTCGTCCTCGTCGACAACAAGCGCCCATGTACCTCTGTTTTCGCTACGCCGGTTCAGGAGGGAGCCTGTAACACACCTGGGCCACGCACCGTGGCACGCCCACCCACGCCAACTCCAAGCACGCTTTTTATATTTCAATCACACCATCATACTCGTTGTGATCCAGCAGGCACCCAATCTACCTAGTACCCTCCGCCCGCCCCCTCGCTTCTCCAGCTGAACGGCCATACGCACCGCTTGCGGCTCTCACGCCCCGACGTCGCTGCGTCGGCATACAATACATAGGACGTTTAGAAAGGTGAGTAGAGCCCCCATGCGTCGTATGGACACTTTCCGGCATCGAGAGACACTGCAGTCAGCGCTGTAAGCGAGCGTGGAGAGCAGCAGCAGGCACTTGTACGTCTGGTCACGCACGGCACCATGTGTGGCCGTGAACACGAGATACAGCATCGAGTGAGCATTGCAGTGTCGAGGACGACGGTGCAGGGCCGGCGCACCTAGTAGAAGTAACAAGCAGAAAGCAGAGGAGAAACCACAGGCAGCCCGCAGGGGAGCGCTTTCTGTCGCCGCTATGCGATATACGTTTGTTCCACGAGCTAATCTGTGTTTATATCATTATTCAAGCGGCCGGGCGTGCACGCACACGAAGCCACAAGCCCAGCGTTTGTGGACACCCGCGCCTGCCGCGTTGCTACCACCCCACGGACCCACCGCGCGGCGCGCAAGACGGGTTGCGGAAGGAGAGTATCTTCCGCCACCGGACACGTGCGCACTCTCTGTGGGCTGCGAAACCAGCGTCTCGCCGCCCGCGCATGTGGGAGGATTGCACAGGCGCATCGTGACGGCGCTGTATGGTGTGGTACGCACCACGCAGTGCCGCGCAGACTCCTAAAGGTGGGCGCGTACGAGCTGAGTAGGGAAGATATTGAGTCCCCCTTGCTTACTGGGATTGTCTTTACAGTGCGCAGCCGAAGGTTTCATAAGGACTGCACCCAGGCCCGTCGCGATCAAGCGGAGCACGGGCGCTCGTCGGAGACTACAATACATTCAAGCACAGACGTCTACCACAGCTCCAGGTACGCTACGGGTATCCCACTTTTCAATCGACATCCTCATCTTCCCCCACCAGACACAATCCGCGCCCGTATTCGCACCTCTTAGCGAAGACCCCCGATACTTATCCTCCGACTTTTCCGCGTCGGCACTCTACGTCTAGGACACCCAGCACCGGGTGAGTGCTTCCGCACGACGGATACACGGCAGCATCGCGAGACAGCGCGGCCAGCGCAGTGCCCAGCGAGGGCTGAGTGCAGTAGCACACGTGAGTAGCTCCGCGTCCACGTCCTGCATCGTCGCGATGAACGGCGTCTGTAGCGGTGGTGGCGAGCTACAACGTAGATATGCGTGCAGTATCGTGGATCTAATTGCACGCGCGCGCACACACACACACGATGGTACAGGTGCGAGCAGAGAGAAGAGTAAACCCCACGGAAGGCTCTCTGGAGATCCCCCCTGCCGTCGCTCCGCAATGCATCTCCGTTCGACGCGCTGATCTGTGTTTCCAGCGGTCGGCCGCCGGACGTGCATGCGCGCGATGCTCCGAGCGCCGCGGACGCAACATACCGTAACGAAACCGACAATCCCAAAGTTCTACCGACCTACGCCCGCCCTCGCGCCGTCGTTGAAATTGCCGCAGCGGTCAGGACGATCGTAGACCCTCTGTGCGGTCATGCGAAATGCGACAGGACCGCGTAACGCAGAGTGTGCACCCATCGTGGGTATCCGCCTCACCATGCGAGTGTGCACTCGCGCCATGCACCGCGACACTTGAGCTCGAGGAACGGTCTCCTTACCTACGCTCGTATGTCGTCGTGTCTTTCATGGCGCGCCTTTGCCAGACCTGAAAAACCACTCGCAAGCTCGCTGGTGTGTTCGCGCGAGGCTTCGCGGACGCCCCTGAGGCGGCGCACGGTCTGGCACCCCGTACGCCGGGCCCCGCCGTTGTAGGTTCTAGAGCCCGAGGTTGTGGACTAGGATGCAGACGCAGATGGACCGAACACTACGGAGCATGATGGCGGAATGTCAAACGTGCAGGTTGCCACAGCGGGTACCCGTTCACCTGTCCGTACATGTCCGAGCCTTAGATCCTGGAAAGGCGTACTACCGGGCGGGCCTCTCCTAGGTTGCAGCCGGTGTTCGTGACGAGTCCGGTGTATCGATAGTCGTCTGCACGGTTTGGGACCCTCCCCGCCGCGAGAAATATCAGATAGGTATAGCAACGTACGGAGACAGACATACAGTGAGGCTTCTTCACGATACGTCCGTATCGGCCGTACTAGTGTAGATAGAGAGTAGAAGTACTGTGCAGTCCATACGGCCAGCATATGTGGAGGGGAAAGAATCACGCCAGACGTCCTGCATCTCTGCTACTCTCCGCAATCTCTCCTTCGGGCTCGGACTGATCCTCCTGCTCCTGCGGCGGCGCGAACTCGAGCGATTGCAGGTCTTCGTCTTCATCATCGAACGAGCGGATCGGCTCCCCAATAATTCGGAGGAGCTCCGGGAGATCAGGCGAGCCTGCCCTGGGTTGTCGCCGCTGCCAATGTTGAGGGAGAGAGAGGAGATGGAGGCGTCCGCCGCGCCTTCGAGCCGTGTGTTTGTCTCGTGGAGAGCCAGTAGGAAGCGGCTATTCAAGATAGAAGAGATGCTGGGGACGTAGCGGGGATGAGAAGCGGCAATGTATGTAGCAAGGAGACGGCCTTACGGCTCGATGAAATTCAAAATATAGGGGGCGTGTTTAGCAGTCGGGCATCCCCAGACGACCTAACTGCGATGTTCGCGACCTCGAGTCCGGTGACTGTTAACACATACCTAACTATGCAACTTAGAACACGCACCGAGAGCATAACATGCACTATATCCACGACATTCATGGAGATCAGTGTACTGGAGCCAGAGCTCATTCCTGATGTATTGCATATGCGAGTGTAGGTATATGTATGAGTCTATGGCTGAACTATCGCTAAATGCACAATGTTGGCTGTCTTAAATTGTAAACACAATTCAAGATACATATCAAGCAGTCACAATAACATACAGAGATGGAGAGGCACATACAAGCCAGGTTAGATGTTCAAATATCAGCCGTAGTAGGGTATATGTAAGGTGTGTGTACTGTGTCGTTCATGCGTACAACCTGTAGCACCTGCATGAATACGAGTCAGGAAACCAAGAAAAGGACTGTCAAGAGGGTAGATCTGGAAGAAAAAAAAGTGGAAGATGAAAGTATCAGGCCACCTGGATATCGTCTTCTATCTCAGACTGCTGTCCCTCCCCCGGTGGCAGGGTGAGGTCTTCATCTTTGTCATTGTGGAATGAGTGGATTGAGCCACCAATGACATCAAGAAATTCAGGGAGCTTGGGTGAACCTGCCATTGGTTCACTGTGGCTACCAGTCTCGAGAGTGAGGGAGGATATAGGTGCATTAGCAGCCCCTTGAAGTTGTGTGTTCATTTTGTGGAGGGCAAGCAGGAAGTGGCTGTTCAAGATGGAGGAAATGCTGTGGAGAAGGTTCATTGTGAGGGTTAATAACTACCAAGAGCAATGGATGAAATAAGGACAATAGTCTTACGGGTTGGCAAACAACGCAACAAATGAGGATATGTCATCCGGTGTTATGGCCATCTGTACAGGAGGAAAATCAATATCACAACATGTACACTTGTCTAGGGGGTGGGCACACACCGAACGTAGCACAAGCACCATATCCACCACATTTATGGAGACCAGGACACTGCATTCAAATTATTCAGAATATGACTTACTGCATCCACGGTGCTTCCAAGCCATTGCGTGCAAACATACCAGAAGTTGACAATTACTGTATGAGAGCAAAGGAGTTTCAGATCAACTCCAGCCTATTCTAAGCATTGAGCCTACCATTTTCCCACATCACCTGTTCGAGAGAAGGCTGCTTCACTACACATGTCCTTGCCCTTGCCACACATGTTTGATGCCAGGTGAGGACGGCAGCCAGCGAGTTCACGATGATCAGAGAGCCCCTTGAGGCAATGACCACTGTCCAAGAATGTCAATAACCATATGTATCCCAGGATTTACTGTACTAACATCTGCCATGCTGATGTGAGTGTGATGCACACTTTGCTAGGTATGATCAGAGGAAGACAACTTACTTGATGTTGAAGCTCTTGCTAGCATTGTTATTCTGAGAGCAGTTCAGCGGTGTAGGGAGATTGATGGGAGGTCTCTGGTATATGGTGCTCTGTGTTTTTACCTGTCAGCAAGCGCATGGTGGTACAGGTGACAGAAGGCTGACCCCATTGATTAAAAAGGGTGCCATGCTCAGCATCAGTACCACCCCACCCAGAATCCTGTTCCCCCTTGAGAGCGAGTATATTTGCAGAGTAGTGAAGACTGGTGTATATCATCAGCTGGTAGGGCTGTGGCAAGTGGCATATGTACTCACCGGCAGGTCCAATCAGTGTCAGGACCTTTAGGATTGCGCTGAGCCAGCCAAGCAAAGTGCAGCTTGCAGTAGGCATGGCATCAGAGAGCGATTGCAATGAATGGCTGGGCATAAGGATCTACCTCTGTAGAAGTATGGTTCATTGGGATTTCTGCATAATAAACAAGGGAAACACACTCACATTGTCCGATATTGTCGAGATGGTCCCAAGGTCCATAAAAAGAGCTAGAAAGTACATGTACCTGTTCCATATATACAGGACTCGTGACAACCAAAACATCCGTGATCGCCAGATGTATTGGTATTCTTGGCCAAAGACAAGAATAATATCATACAAAAGCAGCACTGTTGATAATATGTGAGCATTTTACACACAAGGCGAAAGGTGGGACACTGTTTACTAGTGACTGCGACTTGACATAGATTGCTTGTTGTCCTGCACAGCTGTACCGTTAGTTGCACTCACAACACGTTGTATCCAAGTGTGCCAACTTACAACCTCTGGATTTCAGCAACATATTGAGCAGCAACTACGGAGCTTGATGGCGTGGCCATGGATTTGCAGCCCAAGTCTAAGGTGCAGATGGGACTGAGAGCCACAGAGTGAGGTTGGGGAGCACTGTTGGTAACAGGTAGGCTCCTTTAAGTTATACTCATCCGGCAGGACCACATTTGTATCAAGGAGCCATTGATGTTGCTTGACATAACTCTACATCCAGGCGAGCTGTACCCTCAGTATCGTGTGCCTGTCGTCGAAAGGGAGTGAGTGACATGCTCGATGATCAGCAACAAGTCGGCACTCGCACAGCCGCACAGTGTGCACATGTCGTATGCTTATATACGGATCGAGCTGCAAACAGTGGCACTCACCGCAGTTCCAAGATCAATCTAGTATCGGGCTTCGCCGAGCGCGCCGCCAGTGGCCACTCTCGTCTGTTTCAATAGCGGCATATGCCTGTTGGCCGCATATTCAAGAAGTATTAAGGGTTAGTATCGCCAACATTCCGCAAGGCCGGTGATACAGACGATGTGGAGAGAGATTCGGAATCTGGGACGGGGACATGGTGAGCAACATAGCAACTGAGACGAACGTACCATTTATCAAACGTACGGCTTCGCGAAGACGCCTTCCACCCCTACACCGATCCCGGAAGTACCATTGCGGGAAGGTTACGGTGTGTCATAGGACGTGGTAGGACGGTGCTGAGGTGGTCAGAGCTCCCACCCAATGCGCGTGGCTGGTGTGAATGTGGCCGCACCCCAGGAGCCACCGCAACTGCGGTTGGATAGTTAGTGTGCCACATACAGCGCCTCTCGCGCGGAAGGTCGTTGACCCGAGCTCTTCGATCTAGTGAGCTAGCTTCCGAAGTGACCACGACTGTCTATCAGGCACGATGGGCCAGCCCTATGTGCGCTCTAACACGGCTCCTTTGTAATCCACAGGAGCCGACAGCATGCACTGATCCTCGCGACATCGATGTGCTGCTGTGGGGCTAAGGACAGGTCTTTTGGAATATTTTGTGCACGCAGTATCAAGACGGGGAACACGCAGGCAGTGTGCTACCGTGGTACGTGCAGAGGGAATCCCGGTGTACAATCTGTGCAAAAGCAGGTCCTTTGTCCATGATGGAGAAGTATGGTCGAGATCTACCCACATTCAAAGACGACATATCTTCAGCTGGACGCCGTTGCCTGCCGGGAGGGGGTCGCGGCGGTTTTCTCAGCGACGCAAGTGTATAGCCTCGACGTTTGCGGGTCCATCGATGCATCACGCAAACAATTCGCTGCTATGCGCACAGTGTTACAGCATTCTGAGCTCATCCAGCGTACACAAGCTTGGATAGATACAAGCAGAGGTGACGAGAGAGAAAGAGGTCGACGGCTCGACATCAAGACGGTCTCGGTGTTCAAGAAAACGCTTTCCCACGACGCTCCGGGAAGGACAGACTCTGGCTCTCTCTGCGTTCACCAACCTCGCTCGCTCACTAGTATCGCTCTCTTGCCTGCTCTCAAAATCGCTTTCCCACAATCGCCGTGCCTCACTGTACACTAGGTGCACGACCTGCCCGAGTCGCCGGTCTGCTCTCCCCCGCAGCCGAACGATCAACATGTCTATTCCTCGTGCTCGCGCTGCCGCTTTGCGCCGCCTGCCCCTCTTCCCCACAGCCGAACCCTTCCTGCGACTGCAGGTCATATTAGTTGCCAAGCGTTCTCGCAGGTTGAAGCACTTGGGGGCTATATACATGAAACCAGTCCGCAAAGGGCACCAGGTAAGTTCAAATTACGCACGTCCATCGCGCCGTCTTCCGCACCCAAGTACGCGCGTATGCGCCACTTCCTGTGAACGAAGCTCCTTTCTCTCTTCCCTACTGAGCTCCGAGTACATCTTGCAGACTTCACGGCACCTTCCACTTCCCCATTCTGTACGGCGACGTCTACGTGGGCCTACAATATCCGAGGACTGTATTATGTAACACACGCTGCAGCCTCACGCACCGCGGGTGTCGGAGTCTAACAACACTTGCGACCGATATACAGCCCGCATGAGATCTCTGCCAACAATCTGAACATCCGCCCATCTGCCCCCGCGCGGGGTTATCGCCTACATAGAAAGGACGCCAGTGCAGCATGCTTGCGTTACGCACACCTCTACTACGGCCCCGTGTAAGCTTTTCACATGCACTCTTACCCACATACTGATCATCGTCCTCTGATACTACTAGAATCCGAACCCGTCCAGCAGCAGCCGCGCGCGCGCGCCTCTCCGACCGATGGCCATATGCACACGCCGCCTACACCCTGACGTCTCTGCGTCAGCATGCAACGAGCGGAAACCTCGCTCCAACGAAATGAGCATACCACGATGCTTCACCGAGCACGAAACCGGTGTTCAACTCGTTCGTCTCCACGCATGTGTGCTGCAGATACCATCTACGCCTTCGCAAAGCTGTCTTCCGCGGCTGCGCCGATCCCGCAGGTGGCGTTGCCGGCAGATGCACAAGGACCCAGCGGGTTTCTGGACGGTGTTGAGGTGGTCAGACATCTTTGTTCGTGCGCGTAGATGTGGTACGTGTGGCGCCACTCGCGCAGTAAATCTGTTCGGTGATTAGAGCGACCCACGCAAGCATACCCAGCGCATTCTCGCCGCTGAGCCGACACATCGGATGCGGTTTCGAGGTTGTTGTACCGCACCATTTCGCAAAGCCGCGTGCTACACAACGATAACGCACTGATGAGCTTGAAATTGACTGCGGTCTTGTACAGTGGAGGCTTCTCGTACCTGGGCTTAATCCATCGCCGGGGGAGATATCGCGCGTACCCCTCCTACAGGCAGTTCGTGGGCGGCGCTGATCGTTAGGCGGCCACTTCCACGATGCTTCCAGCGTGTGTGCTTCCAGCGTGGCTTGCCTGCTGGTTTCGAATCGTTCTTTGCTGCTCGAGGTCCGTAGATGCCGTTAACCTGCACAATGTCAGGAACGCACTCTTGCCTCTACAAGACTGGCCATAAGTAGATTCACGGACACTGTTTGGACGGTACACGTACACCACCATCGTAGGGTCGACTCTAAGCGAGCTCGATTCCAGCATAACGGCTAGAATTGAGTTCCTGCCGAGCCCGACCAACGTCTGCCCCAACGCGACGCCTCGATACAGCCATAGGAGTCGTCAGCATGCTCTGATTGACGCAATGAGCTGCCATAAGGCTTCCGATGGGCTATCTAGAAGCGAAGCGTTTGTGAGCAGTTTCAAGACGCAGAATACGCGGCTATGCTCCCTAGGTGCGTACAGAGGGGGCATAACTATTGCGATGCAGGGGCCCTGTGCAGTAGCGAGGAATGACTAATAGTGGACGAAATTGCCCTATATTTGGAGACAACATATCTTCAGCGGGACGCCATCGCTTGATGATGGCGGCCTGCTTCTCAGCAACTCAGGTGCAATGCTCGCGGGTTTAGCAGTGGCAGACCGATCCGAGACATGCCACATAGCGTGTTCGAGCATTCTGAGCGCTTCAGGTATCCATAGGGCTGAGTAGGTACGCGTAGAGTATGCGGGAGAGGAAGACGCCGGTGCGAAGACGTCATCGGCGTTGAAGAGCCTCGTGCAAAGCTTTCCCACGGGGCACTCCGGGAAGAACGGACTGGCTAGCTGCACTGACTCGCTTGGCATGGCATTCCTTCTCGACTCTCTCACATCCCTCGACTCCCTCAACGTGATGAAAATCTCCACTACCACTAGTCAAGCACTTGTACCTAGCTCCGTCTGGTATGCGTGGCTCCACAACGTCCGTCCTCGCTGCTTCAAGTTTTGCGCCGCCCTTCCGCCGCCGTCTCCCACCGAACGACGCGTCCGTCGCTCTCCAGCTCGCGCAGCCTCTCCCACACATGCCAATTCCACACAATATGGCTGCATACTAGACATTCCGACAGATGCACCCTTCTACGACACGAGATATGTCTTACTCGCCGACGAAACGTACCCTCCGCGGCCACGTTTGGCCACGCCGGATCGGAGGGGAGACTGCGACACACTGTTATTGTGCACCCACAGCCACAAAAGTCCCGGGTACGCTATACAGACACCCAAGTCTCACTTTAATACTCACTTTCTCCGGAAGATACCCAATCCACTGAGTCGTCACCACCCAGTGACGTGCTCTCGTCTCTCTAGCCGACGTCCGTATGCAGGACCGGGAACTCATAAATGCGCCTCATCCACGCCCCGTGTTTTTGCGTCCATGTTTGAAGAAGAGGAAACCCATAACTAGGTGAGTGGAACCCATGAGCACCGAGATTGCACGGCGAGACGTGGCGGCCAGCGCGCTGAGTGAAAGCAGCTGCTGCATGTGCACATCTTTCTACGTCTCCATCCCGCCCAAACCCGTCTCGTTGTGCAGAGCGCCGCTTGTGGCAAACACTGTGGACCACAGTACACCTTCGTAACACAGCATTGAGGACGGCGGTTCGCGCGTACGCATTCACGAACGGCGGGCGAGCGTCCCGCTCCATCCTGTGAACTTCAGGCGAACCGGGTTAGGAACGTTCGGCAACCGACACGCGCACGGCGAGGTGAAGTACGGAGCGACGGTGCAAGGGGTACTCCGCTCTTCTCTGCCACCAGGCCGAGCCATTGAAGTCGGTACGCCCATGATTCTCTTCCTAATGCGCGCACTGTGTTGCTTACTCGCCCTTCTGCGCAGGAGGCTACCCCTTGACCCGCGCCAAGCGTGCACATTGGCCGGGACGGATGACACGGACCCACGAGAGAGTGCGCGTGGTGCGGAACAAATATCGAATTCCTGTGTACGGCCACAGAGACATCTCTCTATGGCCGTCCCCAGATCTGGCAGCCTAGCCGATAGCGCGACGCGGGCGCTGAGGATACGTGCAACGCGTGAGCGTGCATCATGGCACGCATCCAGTACTCGTAGTCTGTCATAGACGCACCGCGCCAATCTGTGTCGTTCGTAGGTGTGGCCGAAAGAGATTCAGCCCGAGTAGGACTAATTATGTAGGGTATATGTATATTGTCATCCATACAGAGGGCGCGCTGGGTAAATAGAAGTCGAGACCACGTCAAGTAACAAAAAAGACGTCCGCCAAGTGCGTTTGAAGGAAGCGACGGGAGAGCTGAAGGCATCAGGCCAAGTTTTCTCCGTCCCCATTCTTCTCCAAAATGTCTTTTTCGGACTCGGACTTGTGCCCCTCTTGCGGTGATACGAATTCGAGCGATTCCAGGTGCTCGTCGTCGTCTTGGAAGGAGTGGACCGAGCCCCCGGCCGATGACGCCGAGGTTAATGCCGAGGGCTCCGGCAGGCCTGTCCTCGCGTCGCCGCCGTTGACGGTGTTGAGAGAAAAGGAAGATATGCATCGGCCTCCCCTTCGAGCCGCGCATTCGTCTCGTGGAGCGCAAGCAGGAACCGGCTGTTCAACGTTCAGGATGGAGGACTCGCGTACCCGCGAATTCGGCCCTGATGATGTTCTTCTCTCCTGCAGGTCTTTTAATATGCTCTGTACAACCTCGGCAACGTACTCTTGTGTGTATCACATGTAAAGCTTTGACGGCCTGCCATGAGTAGATTGGATTCGTGGCGCCCTTTATTCTTAGCGTCGCAGGTGCTCGGCAACGTTGGCGGGGACAATTTCGGGCTATGTCCAGATACTTCGAGCATTATAAGGGTACCCGGCCTGCGTTCACTTGGCTGGATAGCTAGGCTGCCTGACGCGTACACGTAGAGGTAGCTGCAGGAGAGACGCGAAGACGTCATCGCTGTTACGTTCAATAGCCACGTGCTGAGCGTCTCCCCGGGCGCTCCGGAAAGGGCGGACAACCACTGCGACTCGAGGAGTCGTTTTCACAGTCTCGGCTGCCGCCCAACCATCCCTTTGCTGCTCTTCAAACGCGTGATATAGTCGCCATAAGTCTGCTCTCCGCCACCTCCTCAGGCTGCCGCTCTCTAGATTTCTGCTGAGCAACTCATCCATCATCTCGTGCTCGCGCTGCCGTCTCCGCAAAGTCCGTTTTCGCCGCCTTTGCGTCCGTCCTACAGCCGCACATCATTATTGTCACTCTGCAGGTTTAGTCGCTGCCTCGTTCAGCCAGCTTTATATACGAGACATGTCAGCGAAACGAAGGGCACCCGGTACGTCACACGTCCGTCGTCATTTTCCGCGCTGGTATGTGCATACACTCAATTCGCCCACCCTTCCGTCTTTTTCGTTCTCCTCTTTCTCTTTCCATATGCCCGAATCAATCCTGCCCACATCATCGCCCTTTCCGGTTCCCTTGCTCTGGCTGACGACACCTCCAAACTCACCAATACTCCCCTCCATCCCTTACAACATGCAAATCAACATGTAATGTATACTGCACAGCACTCTCATCATAATCCCGTGCACGCACGCAGCGGTAAAATTTGACTGGGCGGTATCGCTCACCGCAGTTCGGCCTGCCGTCGATTTACGGGCGCCTATTCTGTCCAGAACTCCGCCTCCTGCAGCCCACGTCCACGCACACCACTCATAGTGCAATGCCATCTACGACAGCGAGTCGACAAATCAGACGTTTTCACGACCGCCCTCATCCTCATTCTGCCCAATCTCTCACGCCCGCCGACAACACGCGCCCATCCGCCTCCGCGTCCCCATTTTCACGGCACCAGTCCAGGAAGGAGATTGCGATGTACGCGTGTTGCGCGTCCACACCTACAATATTTCCAGGTATCAATAATGGGTGCTACCTACGTCGAATCTCCACGCTCACGCTCGTCATTCGCTGACAGAGGCTCAATCGGCCCAGCCCTTGACTCTCCAGCCGCCATCAAACACCCTGACCGCCTGCCCCCCCCCTCTCTGCGCCGGCATTCGAAGTACAGAACACTCGGAACAGGGTGGGTGGGGCTCTGAGACGCCCTAAATCCATGGCACCTGCATGGCGAGACAACTCGGTCGACGAGGGTGGAGTCCAGCCACGGGCGCACGTACTGGTATGTCCCGGTCTTGCCTCGTCACGTTCGGCATTCTGTGTGTGTGTGGCGACAGCCACGGTACATGCGGTTCTGCAGCGCTCGGGACGGCAGAGCGCGTCCACACGCACCGATCGCACAAGAGCTTGGGTGGAGAGTCGAAAGCGCGAGAGGTCTATTCGAGAGCTGACTCTGTCGTCGTCTCACCATAAATGCTCGTTCCACGCGCCAAGAGCTGCGTTTCTGGCGTCCCGCTTACGGGCGGATGTGCGCTCACGCGATACCAGGAGCCGAACCGGGAAAGACACCCGCGCTCGCCATCCACGCCGCATACCACGCGCGACGGTCAGGGAAAGTGTATATCCCCCGCCCGACGCGCCCGCCCGCTCCGTAGGCCGCCCCTCGAGCCTCATCATGCGCGTGTGCGGGAGGAGCGCACAGATGGAGTGCGATGGCGTTTTATGGCGCGCCCTGGACCATGCAACACCACGCGGAGGTCAGGTACTCGCACGAGCCACGTCGGGCGGATTTCTCGTCGCCACCCCTCGTCGAACCTGTCTGAGCAGCTGCAGGGTGTATGGAGAATGCATACACGGACCGCACCTAAGGGCGCGCGATCGGACAGGGCGCGGGTACATGTCGAGACCGCGCAGACTGTACCGAGTGTATGCGCGTGACAGGCGTGCGGCGAGGTACGGAGGAGCACGGGTGTACACCTACACCCCGTAATGATAGCCATATCGCGGTCGATACGCCGCCGACGGGCGGGCCTGCGCGATAATCCTCAAGATCCAGGCGAGGTAGATCAAGGACGTAGGCCGTGGATGCAGTGGTATCGAGGCTACCAGATCGGCGAGCGGATCGAGGCCGGTGCGCGCACAACCATTTTTCCATACGGAGACTCCGTCGCTCACTGATTCTTCTGGGTAGGATGTGTAGGCTGACTCGCGCGAGGCGTGCGCCGTGAATGAAGTGGACAGCATGACAGCACGACGAGCGTTCTCAGTGCGGTACGCATGTTTCGTGCACGCTGATGCGTTCGACGCCCGGTGAGAGCGGGCCTACACGGTGTGCGACCCCTGCGTACGGCCGCAAGGACATCTTTCGTTAGACACACGCATAGAGTGACCATAGGAAGATATATAGAGGGTGTACGCACCATGTCGGCTGATGTTCGTCAACTGCACGATGCGAATCGACTATAGACAATGCCAAGAAGCCACGAAAATGAATGTCAAGCGGGCCCGGGGTTCGAAAGAGGATACAAAATCGATATCAGGCAACGTCTCCTCCATCTCTGCCACTCTCCACAATCTCTGCAAGTTCATGCTCGCATTGGTGCACCTCCTCCTGCGACGGCAAAGCAAACTCGAGCGTCTCCGGGTCTTCGTCGCCGTGGAACGAATGGATCGGGCCTCCGATTATGCCGAGGAATTCCGGGAGCTCAGGAGAACCTTCCCTGGGGTTGCCCTGGCTGCCGGCGTTGAAAGAGAGCGAGGATATGGAGGTGTCGTTCCCACCCAGCCGCATGTTCGTCTCGTGGAGGGCGAGCAAGAAGCGGCTATTCAAGATGGAGACAATGCTATGGAGGAGGTTCGTGGCGAGAGTCAGTAATGGCAATGTATTTTCGAGGGTGATAGCATTACGGGTCGATGAACTGCAAAGCGTAGGAGGATCCTCCACTGATCGGTGCTAAGGCGAGCTTAAGAGAAAGAGTAAGTATTTATATATGCTTATCTGTTGGAGTGCGTACCGAAAATGAAAAGAGGACCACATCCAACACATTCAGGGAACATAGTACGCTGCAGATGTACTTGTCAGAACATCGTCTGTAGTAGAGCTACAACAATGTGCAACAGACCAAAAGTAGACCATCCCTGTAAATCAGACATGATATTAGTAGGCCAATCAGAAGAATTCAAGGCGTGTCGAGGGTGATATGTCGAGCTCACCATTTTTCCACATCACCTGCTCAAGGGAAGGTCTATCCAGGACACCTGTCCTCAGCTGGATCGTCGCACGTGTTTTGCGCCAGGTAGTAGCGGCGGCCAGTAAGTCCACGAGGATCTGAGAGCCCCTCGAGGCGACGATAACTATTCAGGTATGTCAGTACTTATCTATGCTCCAGGAACCACTGCACTAACATCTGTCATTTGACGGGTGAGCGCAATGCACATATTGCTGAGTACGATATAAGTAAGAATCGCTCACCCAATTTCGAGGCTCTTGCCAGCTGTGTTTGCCTGAGAACAACCCAGCGGTGGGGAGAGATTGATGGAAGGTCTCTGGTATGCGGTGCTCTGTAGTTGTACATATCAGTATGCGCATGGTGATATACAGGACAGAACGCTGACCGCGTCAATGATGGAGGGTACTGCGCCCAGCACCAGGGCCACCCCACACAGGATTCTACTCTTTCCTGAGAGTGCATATATTCGTAGGGCAGTGAACACTGGTGTATATTGTCAGCGAGTGTGGTTGTAGCCTCTAGCACATAAACTCACTCGCGGGTCCGATCAGACTGAGCACATATAGGATACCGTTGAACCTGTTCAGTGAAGCGCAGCTTGCACCAGGGCTGGCATGAGATAAAACACGCAATGAAGGGTTGAGAATCATCTACCTCTGTAGACGTACAGTTTGTTTCAATCCAGCGTGTGTAAGAAGCAGGACATTTACACTCACCGTGTCTGACATCGACGGAATGGTCCCAAGGACCATGACATTATTCAACAAGCACATGTATCTGTTCCACAAATACAGGACTCGCGAGAACCAGGACTTCGGTGATCGCCAGATGTATTGGTATTCCTTCCCTGAGGTGAGAAGGACATCGTACACGAGCATCACTATCAACCACGGGTGAGCATTTTGCCGACAGGGCGGAAGACGAGAGAACTTGAAGATGTGCACCTGTGATGACAATGCTGAGTGAGATAGCCGTTGTCCTAAACAGTTGTGCCGTTAGTTACAGGTACCCGCAATAAGTTTTATCCAAGTGCACAAACTCACGCCTCTTGATATACCGCGATCACTTCTTCCACGAAAGCAGCGTTCGGCGACGACATGACTTTGCAGTCTAAGTCTAGAGCGATTTGGAGGCACAGTGCAGATGAAATCGAGAGCAAGGAATTGGAGTCAAGGAGCGCTGTCGCCTGCAGTTCGCCTTTAAGCAATGCTCATCCAGAGGGCGCATCTTCGAACCAAAGCATTATTGATGTTTCGCCAGATTGCCGCTAGTGAGCTGCATCATCAGTATTCAGCAACAAGCCGTCACTCGCCAGATTGCGCAGGGCGCGCACATCCTATTCTTCGAGATAGCGGTACGACGAGTTCAACTCCGCTGCTTCACAGGAAGCCATGTCGCGAACAAACTCACCACGACTTCGACAAGATGATCATACCATGGCGCTTCGTCGCCGAGCGCGAGGCCGGCGGTGAACGTTGGACTCCAAGTCGTTCATTTGTCGTCCGAGTCATGCAAAATCCTCGTACACGTTTGGAAACCCCGTGATAGGATAGTACTCAGGGTTCAACGTATCTCATAACGCATCCTCGAGTATGCTGACCTAGACAATATGTAGGGAGGGGAACCTGAGACGGTGCGGCCGCATTCTGGTGAGCGAAGCAGACGCTGACGCGTTTAAGACGGACGTACCAGCTAACAAAATCAAATACAAGACTTCGCGAAGCTGCCTTCAGACGCTGCCTTGGGCCTTGAGGTGGTTTGGCGCGGGGATGGTGGTGCGCCCGGGGATGCAGTAGGTCCCCAATCAATGTTGATATGAAAAGAGAGCTATGTCCGACTCCAAGCGCGTGGTCGATGTGAATGTCGGAGCCGGAGACCGCGGAGGCTGTGGACCGGCAAGACAAAAGGAAATATGGAGATATCAAGAGGCAGGAGACACTGGCGCCTTCCGACAGAGATCTGGGGCGTGGAGATACGTAGGTCGCCTCGGCCTCCACCCGCGCCGAAGAGACGAGAGCTGCAAACGTGGGCAGGGCAGGCGAATTGCCGAAGATCGAGCTAGCTGCGAAGTCGTTGTCCTGCAGTGTCGTGATCTAACGTTCCACAGAACAAACGATGCGGTCAGGGATTTCAGTTAGCATCGCGTACGGCAGAGACTTCACCTACCTAAGGGCAATACCAAATTATAGATATCCTTTGCCCAGACATAGTCCGCTCGCTCGTATTCCCAAATATGGCTCGGTGTATTAGACCCGACTCCTGAAAGCATTTTGCGGGCGGGGCCTATCTCCAGAAGGTCGAAAACACTCACCCCAGGTCAATATACCCCCGGCACGTATGCGTTTTGCGTTTTGCCTTGATGTGCCGCGGTATGTTGGTCGACATATCAATTGCATGACGAGGATATGAAACGGCGATTTGTCTGCAGTGCAGGCGTGCAAGATTCGGATGGCTCTTTGCTGCTCGAGGCCCGTATATCTCGATGCCTTGTGAAATGTTGAGCAATGCCTGTCGAGACTCGCTATTAGTGAAGCAGTTTCAGGGGCACAGTCCGGACGGTCAACCTGAGCTTATGTGATACCGGGAGCCACAGTTGTACTGCTCGACTATAAGTCACCATAATAGCTTCCAAAACCGCGGACGGCTACTGGGCGCGGCCATGTGCCGAGCTCGTCCAGTATCCGCTTTAACAGAACCGTTTCGGGCGCCCACAGGACCCGTTAACCTGCGCTCATGCCCGCCATGAGGTAATTACGATAGGGATAAGAATAGCTTTGAAAGTTATCGTGTGTGCACTCTCACAATGCGGCGCAACATACGCCACCCCTGGGCCCGTACAGTGGCCAGCCTAGCAAGTACTCGAGCTCGTAGCGCCGGTATTTCCAGCAACGCAGATGTTTTGCAAAATTCGCGGATCCAACACGCACCCGATTTTGGACATACAGAAAGAGAGACGAGGAGAGAGTCGAGGCCACGATCATGAGCAGGGGTAGGCCGCGAACGTGAAGAGACGTGAAGACATGTGAATCGAGCGCCTCCTCCGGCGCTCCGGGAAAGACGGGCTCGGACGAACTCTCGACTCACTCGCTCGCTCTCTCGGCTTCACTCCCACCTGCAGTACTCAACCACGCTCTCCCACTCACGCCCTCACGATTGCTAGTACTCCCCATCGCGCACTACGCTCAGCCTTGCCGAGGCCTGCTTTCGCCGTCGTAAGTCCATCTTGGGCCGCCCTTCCGCCGCCGTTTCCCACCGAACGACTTATACGTCCATGTCGTGCTCGCGCTGCCGGTTACGCTTAGTCTCTTCTCCTCACCTTTGCATTATCTTTGCGGCCGCAAAACATATCAGTCGCTTTTCCAGTCTGCTCTCTGCAACCTCCGGGCATTGCTTTAGAGGGGAGATGTCAGCGAAGGGCACCAGGTACGTCTCCCACATCTGTCGTCGTTTTGCCCCGGTTTTTCGCGCTCTAGTGCGCATATCATTTCACGAACCCCCTCTTCCCTTTGGATTCTCCCGTTTCTCTTCTCATACGCCCTAAATACACCCTGCAGACTCCTCACTTGGCGCTTTTCTCGTTCTTGTTGACAGCACATAGCGACACATATTTCACAAACAACCCCCAACACGGCCGGAGTAGGGGCTCGATGCTGCAGAGGTAACACTCTGCTCTGTCATTGAGGCTGGTACGTGCACCGCCGGCGTTTGATGCGCGGACCCTGTCGCTCATCATTTGTTCCGGGCGGGACGCATAGGCCGACTGGCGCGGGGCCGCGTGTGCCATGATCGAGGTGGAGAACACGGTAGGACGATGCAGCGTTCTCAGCGCGGTACAGACAATCCGTGCGCGCCGACACGTTCGACACGCAACGGGCGGGAGCCCACACGGCGCGGGATCCCTGCGTACAGCTGCAGATACGTTTGTCTGCATCCACCGCGCTCGACAGCCCAGCCACAGCGTACCACGGATGGAAGAGCATATGAAAAGTGCGAGTGTGCTCGCAGAGTGTCGGACATGTATCGCGGGGCATGCAGAGGTCGAACAATCTATCCGTGATTAGGGATGCGTCGTTTGGGCCGCTCGCGCGCGCATACCAGACATAGTAATAAATATTCGAATCTATGATACATATCAGCCAGTTCTAGTACAGACAGAGACGGCGCAGCACATTGGTGAAGTCAGACGCATAAACATCACCTGTAGTGGAGTATACCAAGGGCGCATGTATGCTGTCGTCCAGCCCTATATGAATCGAATACAGACGGTGTCAATATATCAAGAAGATGTCTATAAAGCGGACGGGTCCCGAAGAAAGCGAAGGAGGTGATGGAAAGCATCAGGCCAGGTTCGCCGTGCCCCCACCACCTTCCCCAATTTCGCTTTCGGGTTCGATGTGGTGCTCCTCCTCCCGCTCTCGCTCGGGCAGCGCAAATTCAAGCGAGTCCAGGTCTTCGTCGTGGACGCGAATTGAGTGAATCGAGCCGCCGATGATGCCGAGGAACTCCGGGTCGCCGCCACCGCCGGTGTTGATAGAGAGAGAGCCTATGGACATGTCAGTCGCCCCTTCGAGCCGCCTATTTGTCTCGTGGAGAGCCAGCAGGAAGCGGCTGTTCAGGATGGAGGATATTCTGTGATATATTTTCGTGGTCAGGGCTAGCAAAAGCGATGAAAGCAGTAACGGGATTGGCCTTACGGGTCGACAAAGTACACCATGTAGGAGGACTGATGATCTGGTGGTATGGCGATCTTTGAAGGAAACGGTAAATCATCGCATGTAAACTTATCCGAGTATGCTAGCACGTACGGAGAGCAAGATAAGCACCATGTCCACCACGTTCATGGAAACCAGTACACTTCAAGTGCACATGAGCTCGTCAAAACACCGGCTGCGGTGCTCGATGTGGGGTTGAAAACTCACCAGAAATACACAATTCCTGTGCAACAGACCGTCAGTAAGCAAACCGGACATATTTAAGTGTTGTGTGGATCCTACCATTCTGCCACATCACCTGCTCGAGCGAAGGCCTCTCGACGGTACCTGTCCGAGTCTGCTTAATCGCTGCACGTGTTTGGCGCCAGGTGACGGCGGCGGCCAGCGAGTCGACAACAATCAGAGAGCCCCGTGAGGCGATCGCCACTGTCCGAAACCGGGAAAGTTAATAGCTGTCTGTTCATCAGGAACCGCCATACTAACGTCTGCAATACCGACAGGTGAGCACAGTGCACATATGCCGGGTACGAACGGACGAAGAACACCCACCCAGCGCTGATACTCCTGCTTGCCGTATTGGCTTGAGTGCAGTTCAGAGGTGCGGGGAGGTTGATGGGAAATATCTCATATATCGTGCTCTGTGGTTATACACATCAGCAAGCGCATGTCAACATACAAGACAGGGCTGACCATGTTGATGACGAAGGGCGTCATGCTCAGCGCTAGGGCCACTCCGCCCAGGACCCTGTTCTTTCTCGAGACGGCATAGATTCGCAGCGCAGTGAACACTGAGGTATCTCGTCAGGGGGCTTTGTTGGGAAGCTGAGTAGCATGCATATACTCACTCGCAGGTCCAATATAATTCAGGTTCCGCAAGATAACGGTGAGCCAGACAACCGAGGCGCAGCTCACAGCAAGCCCGGTATTAGACAGCGTATTCAATGCAGAATCGAGAACATGGATTTACCTCTGTGAATGTACGGTTAGTTAATATCTGTGCTTGAGGGGCAGATTCAACTCACGGCGTCCGACATCGACGGAATGGTCCCGAGGTCCAGGAGAAGATACAACAAGAACATGTATCTGTTCCACACGTACAGGGCTCGCGAGAACCAGGATTTCCGGGATCTCCAAATGTGTCGGTATTCTTGCCCAGAGGTGAGGAGGACGTCGTACAGGAGCAGCGCTACCGATCGTAGGTGAGCATCTTCCGTACAGGTGGAGGGCACGGGAACTTCAAGGCAATATGTACCAGTGGTCGCAATCGCGCATGAGAGGTTTGTGGTCCTACAAAGTCGTACCGTTAGTGGGTCGAATCCGCAATCAATTGCATTGAGGTGCACAGACGTACAATTCCTGGATTTCCGCGGCATGCTGAGCAGAAGCAGCAGAGCTCGAAGACGTGGTCATAACCTCTCAGCGCAAGTGTAAGGCGATGGGGAACGATTCAGAGGTGATAGACAACCGAGAATTTGACTGAGGGAGTTCTGTCGTTTGCAGGGAACCTTTAAGCAATGCTCATCCGGCGAGAATATGCCAGTGTACGCACCAAGATATCATGTTACTCAAGGTAGCTCCGTATGCCAGTGAGCTACACCCTCAGTATTGCATGTGTCTCCCTGGATACGAGCCATGTGCATGCTCGATAACCTGCGACGAGGCGGTATCCGCGAACTTGAAGTAACGCAGTGCACGCACGTCGTACTTCTATACACGGACCGGGATGTGAGTGGCCCTCATTGGGATGCTACTATGAGGATGACGCCATTGCACTGCGTCAGTGGATGGCGGGCTTTGATGTCTTGTTGCAAACACACTCACGCCGGTTCCAACAAGGTGAGCATACCTACTACGGTGCTTTGCCGAACGCACCGCCAGCAGTGATCCCGTTCGTTTCTATGGTTGCGTGCGCTTGTCATCCCCGTGATAAAGAAGTGCTCGGAGCTAGAATACCTAACACAGCTACGGGTCTCATTATTTGAACGATGTGCAGGGAAGACAGCCTGTAAGAGCGGCGTGGTGAGTGAGACAGGCATTCAATTCATGTAAAAGTGCACGTACCATCAATTCATTCCACGGTCTCGCAAAGCTGTCGACTATAGCTGCACTGAGCTCAGTGTTAGTGTTGCAGGGGGGTGACAGTGTGTCCGAGGTAGTAGGCCGGTGTTGAGGTAGACAGAGATCTCTGGCTGTGCGGCAGCACGGGTGGATGTAGCCCCGAGGTACGGCGGCTGCGGTGGGCGTACATCAGCATACAAAGAGACAGTAAGGAGCGCAAAACACTGAGACCCTCCAACCCAGATGCCAGACGTGTTGAGCGATCGCGCGTAGCGCCACTCTCCCAGAAAGCCGCTAACATGGAGACGAGCGATTCGATCGGAGGAGCGGGCGGGCGCACTCCAAGCGCATCGCCCCAGCTGAGTCGACACCTCCGAGGAGGTTGCATAATTTTTTGGCTGCAGCAGGCTGTGAAGTGGCGTGCTGCACGACGAAAAACGTAGCGATGAGTTCGAGTCGTCACTCGGTGAACTGCGGTCTTGTACTGCGGAGATTTCACGTACTTGCCACTGGGCTTCTTCCATCGCCGAGGTAAATATCCTGCTGCGATGATCGATAGACGGCCGAATCTACGCTGCGCGGGTCGGGGTCGAGACGCTTCTAGTGGGTATGCTTGCTGTATAGGTTGTAGGAGACTCGTCGGATTCGGATCGTTCTTCCCTGCTGAATGTTTGTCAATGCCGGTGCTGTTACAACATCGGAAACGTACTCTTGTATCTCAAAACATTCCTTGGATGTGTAGAGAGCTGGATTCACCACGAACCGTAATCGCAGTGTTGAGTCTACGCTCTAGGGCGCTCAGACTGAGCTAACTTCAAGTACCGCCACGCCTCAATGCATCCGTAGCAGACTGTGTCCTGCACTAATAAACACGAAGATAGGCGACGGCGACGCAGAAGTTCTAGCAAATAAAGCCCTTGTGCACGCTCACGACGCGGAACACGCTGGAAGACGTGGACTTGGATGAGCTCCCCCGGCGCGTAAAGAGGGAATTTCAACATACCTAGTGCTTATGAAAAGCGTTCCCTAGGCCATATAGGGACATAATGGATCAAATTTCCCTACATTTGGGACGGCATCTCTTCAGCTAGGTGCCGTTGCGTCCTGGGATGTGGTCGTGGTGTTCTTCTCAGCACCAGGTGCTTAGCTTGCAACATTCGACCACGGGCCCATCACGCAGACAATTACGGGCTATGCACGGGGTGTTCGAATATTCTGAGGGCAATTAGAATCCCCAGGACTGAATAGACACGCGCAGAGGTAGCGGGAGAGTGAGAGGAGGCGCGAAGACGTCCTCGGCGTTCAAGAGCCTCGTGCAGAGCTTTCCCACGCGGGCGCTCCGGGAAGGACGGACTGCCTGGGCGGACAGTCGGACTTACTCAGACTTACTCTCTCTCGACCAACTCTCAAAGCGATCCGAGTCTCTCAGTGCACCCTCTCATGCATTTCTTATCCCTCGCTTTGCGCCGTACCTGACTCGCCCACCGTATATATGCTCTCGTCACCTCGAGTCTGCTCCTCGCCGCCCTTTCGCCGCCGTCTCCCACCGAGCGACGCGTCCATCCGTTTCGTGCTCGCGCTGCCGATTCCACTCATGGCAATACCACACACAACGACCGCACACTCGACATATATACCGCTACACTCTCAGGCTTGTACAGTTCGACCGATCTCGCAGTCGTCGACGCTACACACCCATCCCTCTCCGCGGCCCTGTTTTCGCGACGCCAGTTTAAACGAGAAACTGTAACACAGTTGTACTATGGCTACAGGTATGTAACAGACCTCCTATTCGCGCCTTCCTGAAACCTGCCGTTTCCAGGAAGACACCGAATCGACTCAGCTGCTACGCTTGCGCCCGAGTCTCTCCAGCCGACGTCCGTACGCACGGCTCCTCCAACTCACGCGTCGGCCTCGCCCGGGCCCGGCGTCGGAATTCCATGCTCAGGAAACACAGAATCAGGTGAGTGGTAAACTGCGCCGCTGAGTTATGAATTCTGCGCGCGGAGCGGACGTGAATCGGGGCACGGATGAATGCGAATATGCATGCACCCCCGTGCGGACGGCTATGCCGCGGCCAACACACGAGCAGCGGGAGGGCCTGGGTTAGTTGTCAAAATCCGGGCGATACAGGGCGGGGATGGTGGGTTGCCGACACGGCGGTATCAAGCATGCACGGGTAGCGGGATCACGAAGCGACGGCGCAGGAGGTGCCACTTCGCTCTGTAGTCGCGGCGGAGTCGTCGAACATGATACGCACACGGTTCGCGCTCAATGAGCAGACCCTGTCGCCCGCAGGCCATCTTGCGCAGGACGCTGCTGCTGCTTGCCGACACTCTTGGACAGGCAGGAGCCATCACGGCGGATGAACCCTACAGAAGTTACCACAACGTCACCGTGGCCAGCGTCTCACGGACATCGGAGATGCGTGCAACGCGAGAGTGCGTACGCGTCCTCCGGTGTACCCGCAGACGAATGGCGCAGGGCACGCGACGGGATGTGCAGAGACAGGCCTCGCCAGTCGTGCCCACAATAGCATGGTTTTCGCTATTTGTAGGGCATTCTCGACACCGAGCCAGACGTGCCTGGGACGCTACGGTATGCTGGACGAGCCCAGATGAACGGCGGTAGGCCGCGCAATGGGATTATATGCAGGCTCTCACATTGGTCGCGTAGTGGGCGTCGGCGACCCCTTGAAGCCACGCACAGACCAAGAAGTCGAAGACTCGGAAGACGCTGATGGGCGTGGCACGGGGCATAACGAAGGTCCAGCTGGAGGACATGCCGTGAATTGACCTCATTCGTGTCGTCAGCCTTGCCCACCTCATGCACCCCCACCGGCGACGCGCTGATGGTGTGCCGCATTCCTCGTCAAAGCTTTTGCATAGTGCGCATCTGCCAGGGTGAAACGGCGGGTGACGAGTTCGTCGTATCGACAGATGGTTGCGCGGATGTCTGCGTCCTCTCCCGCCACAAATTGCGTGTAAGGGAAGGAGCGGCGCACCACCTAAGTTGAACATATCAGTCGTAGGATAGTATATGGAGGGTGCATGTACAGCAGCGTCCACACAGCCAATTTGTATAAACTGCGCAATACGAATGAAATACAGGCGATGCATGTCAAGAAGCTACAATAATGAACGCTGTCATGCGCGGCCCGTAATGTGAATGTGGAGAAGACAGCATTAGGCGACTTCTTCCCCGTCTCCGTCTCCGCCACTCTCCGCCACTCCTCCGAGACCAGGCTTGACCTGGTGCTCCTCCTGCGACCACGACGCGAGCTGGAGCGATTCTAAGTCATCGTCATCCTCGTGGAACGAGTGGATCGGGCCCCCGAGGACGCCGAGAGATCCCGGGAGCTCGGGCGAGCTTACCCTGGGGTCCCCGCCACTGACGGCGTTGAAATTGAGGGATGAAACCATAGACGCGTCTGTCCCACCCATTCGCGCGTTCGTTTCGTGAAGGGCGAGCAGGAAGCGGCTATTCAAGGCGGAGGAGATTCTGTGAAAGATTTCCATCTTGAGGGTTAGCGGCAGCGGTAGATTCAATCAGGGAAAACCTTACGGGTCGACGAAGGCAACGACATACGACGATGCTGCACCCGGCGTTACGGTGATCTTCAGAAAATGAGGATGAACATAAGAACATGCGTAGCTGTCCAGACACGCACCGAAAGTATGTCAAGCACCATATCCACTATGTTTATGGAGACTAGCGTGCTGCATGCAAGCTCATTAGAATGCTACTTACCGGCTGTAACCCTGAATCGACGAGTAGTAACGAACCAGAAATAGATAGTTCCTGTGTGACAGACAAGCAGTTGTAGATCAGGAGGCAGCCCGGGGTCGCTCGAATCATCGCGCAGAGCTCACCGTTTTCCCACATCACCCGTTCGAGTGACGGTTGCTTCATTGTACCCGCCCTGAGCTGAGCCGCTGCACGTGTTTGCCACCAGGTGACGACGACGGCCAGAGAGTCTACGAGGATCAGAGCACTCCTCGACGCTATTGTCACTGTACGGGTAGGTCAACAGCTGTTTATCTGGCAGGAACTGCCGTACTGACACCTGCCATTATGACGGGTAAGCGCGACATATGTGTCAGAAGATGGATATTTACCCACCCGATGTTAACACTCGTGCTTGCCGTGTTGTACTCTGTGCAGTTCAGGGGTGCGGGAAGGTTGATGGGAGGTCTTTGGTACGCAGAGATCTGACGTTGTACTCATGAGCAAACACATAGCGACATGTACGAAAGGACTGACCGCGTTCACGACGAAGGGCGCCATGCCCAGCACCAATGCTAGCCCGCCGAGAATCTTGCTCTTTCTAGAGAGCGCATATATTCGCAGCGTGGTGAACACTAGCGTATCTCGTCAGTCGGAATGGTTGGGACGAGTACTATGCAAACATACTGGCGGGTCCAATCAGACTTAATATTCCTACGACATTGGAAATCCAGACCAGCGAAGAGCAGCTTCAAGCGGGCTCGGCTTCAGACATTGTATACAATGCATGGTTGAGTAAATATCTACCTCTGTGATCAAATAGTCAACTGGATGTCCGCGTACGGTGAGCGACATTTGAACTTACAGTGTCCGATATCGACTGGATGGCCCCAAGGGAGAGGATGTAATACACCGAGTACATGTACCTGTTCCACAAATAGACGACTCGCGAGGTCCAGGTCTTCGGTGATTGCCAGATGTATAGGTACTCTTGGCCGGAGGTGAGAAGGATGTCGTACAAGAGCAGTGCTATCGACCATAGGTGAGCATTGTTTGTACATGGTGAAAGGCGAGCGAACTTGGAGATACACACCTGCGACGACAATGCCGAGTGTGCTATTCATCGTCCTGCACGTTGTGTTCAGTCGTATACCCAATGATACAGTAGATCGAAGTGCGCAGACTTACATGGCCTGAACGTCGGCAATATACTCATCAGCGACAGAGCTTGCTGCAGGGCTTGGAGTAGACATGTCTTCGCAGATCGAGTGCAGAAAACGGTGCGCCGTGCGGATGGGGTTTGGCAAGAGCTGGGGATCTGAGTCGAGGAGCACCTAGGCTTGACGGTCGAAGGGTCGCCTTTTACGCGCTGCTCATTCAGCGGGTACATCTTCGCTCCGACACAACAAAACTGTAATCTTATCCACGCTTCGAAATGGTTATAGATCCCTGTCTGCCAGATTGTACACGGAGTGCATCCACCTCTTCACATCGGCACCGTTAGTTGATTTTAGAGTTAATTTACAAACACACTCACTTCAGCTTCACTGTGACGCTTCTCCGGGGGCACCGCCAAGTAAAATCGTCAGCCTCTATGTACGAGCTGTGGAAGATGGTCGGGTCCTGTGCCTGTGACGGAGAAGTGCTCAGCGTGAACGTCCCATAATGTACGTGTTAAGCTCCTAATATAGACAATGCGATAGGAATCCAGAACGCTAGCTTCGTGAGTGGAGCATATAAAGGAGAGCGGCGTACCTCGAGAAGAGAGGCGTGTTCCTAAAGAGGCGACCACGACCTCGATGACCGCGTGCGACGTCCTTCTTGGAAGATCTCGTCATCTTCGTTTGCACGCCTATTGGCCATCGCGCTCAGGAAGTCGTGGAGAAGGTTCCCGGGGGTAACTCCTACGCCGACCGCTCGCGTTGAGGTTCGCAGCGACCGCCCATCGCCCGACGATTGCCCGTTTCTCCTCCATCCCTCGGCTACTACCGCGTGGGTG
This sequence comes from Trametes versicolor FP-101664 SS1, assembly GCF_000271585.1. Lineage (NCBI taxonomy): Eukaryota > Fungi > Basidiomycota > Agaricomycetes > Polyporales > Polyporaceae > Trametes > Trametes versicolor. The sequence continues at coordinate 1,890,596 of NW_007360328.1, forward strand.
TGTGCCCGGCGTTTACCGCTAGCGTCTCCCTCCACTATCCGTTTGGCAGCACCGTCCATGCTTTCTTCAAATTGCCCTCCTCGTGCGCAAAGTTTTACTGGGGTGACGCGAGCACCTTCGCCGCCTGCGGGAATACCGCGTTCGGCGCAGCCAACAGCGGCGCAGTTGAGTCCCTGTATCTAGTGTATATAAATTCTGATGTCGCAAAGACACGAGGTGAGCAGGCTGCATGGCCCATACATCTCGAACATTCAACTTACACGGCTAAGTGTGCGAGATTCGCGACGATGCTGAGTCGCATGTGGGTCCAAATGAGACTCCGAGGGAGGAGCTTTCCAGGCCGAAATTGGTGCTCAGCACGACCTTACCCGCGAGTTTTTCTTGTAGTTGCCGAGATTGAAGTTGGTGGGATGTCGTCACGTCGTTCATGATGCCCCCGGTAGCCGGCAGATCACGGTGCCCATTAATACGACAAGCATAGATGGGGTGTTTACAATGATGGTTGTGGATGAAGCCATAGACATGTACGCGCAGAGGTCTGAGGTAGTGGAAGATCTAGGACCCAGCGGTGGGCGCGACGGGGAAGATGTCATCGTCGGCGTTCAAGAGCCTCGTGGCCCCGGCGCTCCGGGAAGGACGGACTGGAGCTGGTCTCTTAGATCTAAGATCTCACTCCCTCCCCCCCCCCTTTTTGGCAATCTCGGTCGAACTCCAGACCTTTCTCGCTTTCGCTCACACACGCGGGAAACGCGATAGACGTACATCGTGGAACAAAGAAACGCGAGCCAGTACGTTTGCGCAACGCGCAGGACGCAGAGACAGCCATGCCGTGGTTAATATAGTAACGGCGTGCGCACCTCCTGCGGGGCAGCAGTACATATCGAGCCGGCAGGCTACCTCGGAACACGACGGTGGAAATGCAAATTGACGGGGCCTCGGGCGTTTCCCCCTGCAACTATGGAGGACTCATGTAGGCCGGTATGTCCATGGCCAGTGTGCAATGCGGTGGACGTTCGTGCTCCTCACGCGCACCGGCGCCGCGGCATTCGCAGTGTGCTGCATAGTAAAGCCCGCGTATATGTATATGTGTACACATGTCCAAGTCTTGTTTTACACAGATGCGGGTCTGTAGCTCCTAGACTACAGTGTTTCGTGTTGAGTCCCTGGTAATGGCACTCGTTGCGCGAGGGTCTCCGTCCGAGCCCACGACGAGAAGGTTATGACGGAGCTGATCAACTACGCGAGGTATGGATGAGATACTTGAGCCGTCCGAGATACATATCAGCCAGTTCCAGGCGCATCGGTGAAGTTAGACGCATACATAAGCCGTAGTAGAATATTCGGAAGATGTATGTACTGTATCGTCCATACCGTCACCCCGTATGAACGGCACTATACAACCGGAATATTACTATGTCAAGAAGCAAAAGAAATGACGAGCGAGCGAGTGCAGAGCAAAGCAAAGGGGAAACTTATCAGACCGTATTTCCTCCATCTCTCCCAATTTCCTGAATTTCTCCTTCCGTCTCGTTCTCATGCTCCTCCTCCTGCGGCGACGCGAACGTGAGAGATCGCAGGTCCTCGTCCTCGTCGTGGAATGAGTGGATCGGGCCCCCGAGGACGCCAAGGAATTCCGGGAGCTCAGGCGAGCCTGCCCGCCGGTCGTCGCCGCTGCCTGTGTCGAGAGAGAGGGAAGACATGGACTCGTCGGCCGCCCCTTCAAGCCGCGCATTCGTCTCGTGGAGAGCGAGCAGGAAGCGGCTATTCAGTATAGAGGAGATGCTGTGGTGGATCGTTGCAAGGGTGGCTAATGGCGATGAACGCAGCAAGGATGATGGACTTACGGGTCAATAAAAGTCACAACATATGAGGTTCCTCCACCCTGTTGTATGGCAATCTACAAAAGAGTCAGATTTGTGACATGTTTGCGTGTCGGAGGACACACCGAAAGTATGACAAACACACAGTTCACCACATTCAGGGAGACCAGTGTGCTGTGCACGCGCTCGTTAGGATACTGGCCGTAGTATTATGTCGATGTTTGACAGACCAGAAATAGACAGCTCCTGTGCCACTAGCAGATCAGAAGGTAATTCGGGCCTTTTTGAAGCGTCGCATAGAGCCTACCATTTTCCCACATCACCTGTTCGAGGGAAGGCCGCTTCGTGCTACCTGTTCTCAGTTTAATCGCCGCAGGTATTTGGCACCAGGTCACGACGGCGGCCAGCGAGTCTACGAGGATCAGAGAGCCTCTTGATGCAACGGTCACTGTCCAGGTAGGTAAATAGCGGTATTGTCTCCGGAAACCGCTGTACTAACATCTGCCATACTAATGCATGAGTGCAATGTGCATATTGCTAGGTATTATTAGAGATAAAAAACACACCCAATGTCGAGGCTCATGCTGGCCGTGTCGATCTGAGTGCAGTTTAGCGGCGCGGGGAGATTGATGGGAGGCTTCTGGTATACAGTGCTCTGTATTTGTGATAATCAGGAAGTGCATGACAAGATATGTAGGAGAGGGCTGACAGTATTGAGGAGGAAGGGTGCCATGCTCAGCACCAATGCAACCCCACCCAGAATTTTGTTCTTTCTGGACAACGCGAAGATTCTCAGTGTAGTAAACACTGGTATATCGCATCAGCGGACATGGTGGTGACGAGAAGCATACAACCTTACCAGCCGGTCCAATCAGGTTCAAGATTTGTAGGGCAGAGGTGAGCCAGACGAGCGAAGTGCAGCTTGCAGAAGCCCTGCATCAGAGAGTGCATGCAATGGATGGTTGAGAACAAACATCTACCTCTACAGATGTACAGTTAGAGTCAATCCGGTGCGCGTAAAGAGGCATTCTCACTCACCGGGTCCGACATTGATGGAATGGTCCCAAGGCTCAGAACAACATTCAACAGGAACATATACCTGTTCCACATATAAAGGATCCGCGGGAAACAGGATCTCGGTGATCGCCAGATGTACATGTATTCTTGCCCTGAGGTGAGGAGGACGTCGTACAGGATCAGCACTATCGATGGCAGGTGAATATTATTCATACAAGCGGAAGTCGATACGTACCCGTGACTGCGATTCCACATGAGATGTATGTTTCCCTGCATAGTTAATCGTTAGTTTGCGCGCTCGCGATAGGTTGCTACGAGATGTGCAGACTTACACCGCCTGATATGTCGCAATCACCTGTGCTGTGGCAGCAGAATTCGACGACGACATGGCTTCACGATTCCCCTCCCAGATGGCTAGCGATAGCGCAAACGGACCCGGGGAGTTAATGTTTTGAGTTAGAGAGGATCGTGGTTTGAACTTGAACAGCTGCCTTATAACCAACGCAAATTCTCTGGGCAGACCTTCGTACCAATGTACCGTTGATGTAGCTTAGGATAGCTCCGCACGCCGGCGAGCTGCGCCCTCAATATCACATGCATCTCAACAGACAGGAACAGCGGATGTGCTCGATCGTCAGCAAGGCATCGATACTATTGAGCGGGCCCGGTTGTGTGGCAGTGCGTGCCTCTCTTCGGTATTTTTTACTACAAATCGAGATGTGGATGGCCCTTTATCTGAATGCTATGATGAAGGCAATGCCATCGCTCCGCTTACAGACATACTCACCACAGTTCCAACGAGATGAACATATCATTGTGGTGCTTCGCCGAACGCGCCGCCGGTAGTGAACTTGTTCGTTCCTGATGCATCCACGAGGCTACTGATCTAGACAATGTATGAAGAAGGGGATCTAGGACGGCGGCCTCGCGAGAAACGCGGGCGCTGGTGCATTTGAAGAATTTGTACCATCTGTCCGAACCATGATTTCGTGAGCTGCCTTCCACCGCTGCGCTGAGTCCGGGGGTAAGGTGGCGGGGAGATGACCGTGTTCCCGAGGATGTGATGAGCCAGTGTTGAGGTAGACAGCGTGTTCCGGCCGCGCGCGTGGCTGATTTAGATGTAGAACTCGGAAATACAGGAACTGCGGTGGATGTGGACCGGCAGACAAAGAGATACGAAGCCTGAGGCCTGAGGGGTGGAAGACGATGATCTGCATGCTCGCGTCCCCGGCTCTGGTCGAAGTGCTTACCCTTAGCTATCTTCGAGTGCGTGGCCCACTGGCTACTTGTGGCACGCGCACCTCCTCGTCTAGTCCGCTCTGCTTTGCTAGAAGGATTCATTGAGCACAGATTATCCTCGCATGTCATATCATTCTTCAGCGGGTTGTATGGCTGCGTACTGCTTGACAAAGAATGCGGCGATGCATTAGAGCCACCGCTAGACAGTCCTGCACAGCGAAAGCTTGGTGCACCCGGGCTCCCTCCATCGCTCGGGACAAAGTGTGGTCCCAACAAATCGTGTCCGCTCACAGCGCAAAGTTCCGTTTTTGTATGTCGGATCTGTTCCCTCGCGTAGACTGTATACAAGCGAGGCAGATTAGTTTGACATTCAATTTCGCGCGGCGCAAGCCGATTCCCGGCGGTGCGTGAGCTCCCTGCCCCGATGCCCAGTGGTATGTTTTGTCGGCGTCGTAGGATGGTCTGTGTCGCACGTCCCCCAGATTTGAGTGGATTTTCGCTTCCCCAGGATCATGAATGTTGGTGCTCAGCTGTACGTCATCAAGGACGTACGTCTCTGTGAGTACAAAAGCCCGCCATGAGTAGAACGGCTTCACAGATAAAGCTTGGGCGGACAGCTTACACAGCGTGGTAAGACACCATATCAGGTTTAATCCTAAGCTGTGGGACAGTCTGACCGAGCTGGAAGCCAACACTAGGGCTAGCTACGCGGCACGACGAAGTTTTGCCGAGCAGGCCGCCCGACGTTCGCACTCAAACGATGCTCCGGGGCGTCCACAGGAGTCATTAGCCTGGCCACATCCCCGCCATGAGCTGTCATGAAGCTGGACACAAAAGTTAGCACGTTCCCCTGTCGCGGTACGGGTGTTCCTCTACATACGTTCTCGGCGAGGCGGGTACCGATGTTTCCAATGTTCGCCGCGACACCCCCTGACCGACGGCACAAAAATCCCATAGTGCAGTCACCGTTGAGTGAAATGTTCATGTTAGCAGTTGTTTTCCTATAGCTATTCGAGTACGGGAGAATATAACTAGACATGTATGCGCAGCGCTGATAGGTAGCGGGAGAGGAAGAGGCTTTAAAGGAAGAGGCAAGAGAGCTGTCGGCGTCATCGGCATTCAAGAGCCTCGTGCAGGATTTTCCCACGGGCACTCTGGGAAGAACGGACTCACCTCCTTGGCCGTACACGCACTCTCACAGTTACACCCATGCCAGTACCATCCGCCACGGCTGCATACTTGACGTGTCGACAGTCGCACCCTTTTCCAGCTCTGCCGATCTCATAATCGCTGACAACACGCGCCCAAGATCTGCTTACGTGGCCGCGAAGCCAGACCGGAACGGGGACCGCAACATTTTTTTACTTGCATACACACCTGCGACGGTTCAAGGTACGCTATTCCCTCTTGGTCTGCATCATCATAATCACTGTTCCATGGCAGAGATTTTATTCCGCATCCGCCCGCGTCTTCGTTTCTTGAGCCGACGTCCATGCGCGCGACTCGCTTGAACTCACGCATCAGCGTCGCCTACGCCACCGCGTCTCTGCGTCGATATTCGATGTGCATTAAACACAGCACCAGGTGAGTCAGTACTCCAGACGCTGTATCTGCTTTGCGAGACGACCCGGTCAGAGTGGCAAGTGAGAGCGGAGCGCAGCCCGCGCCCCATCTCTTCTCGCCTCGTCGCAGGTCAGCACTGCCGAGGACAGCGACTCCGGCGAGTTACAGCCCACTATGGGCGCACACGAACTACGGCGTAGGAGCGGAGACGGATAAGAGCAGAGATCTCAGAATAAACCACCAGAAGCCGGCTGGATAATACCCGAATACGCCCCCTTTGCGATATATGCCCGTCTTGCACGCGCGGTTTGGTACTTCGAGCATCCTACTTGAGGCAGAAAGTGCGTGCATGCGAATTCGCGAGCCGTGCAGATACAGACTCGACGGCCGCGCCTGCCGCCCTACGGCCCGTCAACTCCAGGATGTGGAAAGGGAGTCTCCCTGTGCTGTCGGACGTGCGCGTACGCGTGCGCGCTGCCTTGCCGTGAGGAGGTGTCGAGTACGCAGTCGCATAACGATAGCATTGTGTTGCACAGATACTGGACGTGTGCATGAGCAGGCGTCGGGGATACGTCGTAACCCCATTGCTTATCAGGTCTCTCTTTGCAGCTCACAGAGCGAGTGCATGAACGTATCGCACGCATGCCCCCGGAGTCCCAGAGTTCGAACGCGCGTCAAGACGGCACCAGCTGGGCGGGCGGATGCGGGGCACGCAGCGGGCGTCCGTCGGGCCACGAAGGAACACTAATGTGTCCGCGCACCTCGTAGAGATTGCCTCGTAGGGGCAGACACACAAACTGCGAGCGTCGTACCACGCTGGTCGTCGACATCAAAGCGAGGCAATCCAGAGACGATAGGACGTCGACACCGCCGTTTCAGAGCTACGAGCACGGCGAGCGGTATCACGAAGTCGGAAGCGACGACGCAGGTGGTACCATTTCCCTCTTGCAGTCGCATGAGAACCGTCGACACTGAGATTGGTATGCGCATGACCAGTGTTGATTGCGCAGAATTCCGTTGCTCATCGGCCATTGTGCGTAGGACCCTTCCCTCTGACCTAAGTCAGACGTGTGCAATGGTCGATACGAACGGTGCAGCAGTAGGATTGGCGCGGCACGCACGTCTCGCCTTGGCTGACACACTCAACAAGCGAGAAGCCCCATTCAACATGGTGTGCGATTGCTCAGTACGCCCCGGCGACGTGTCGCTGCACCCACAGCATCTGCCGACATATCCTCTGCGGAGGTGAAGATACCAGACTCTCCGCCCGGATCTAGTTCGGTGCCACCCCTGCCATTCGGAGGAGCTCTTGACTCCGTGGCTGCTGGCCGGCAAGGTGAAATGAATTTGGGACGTTACGTCGCCTCGCGTGAGCTCGGGTGGTCAGCAGCAAGCAGCGTTGAGCGTGCCACCTCTTTACCGCCCGGAAGTATGGGCCTCGGTCAAAGAAATCGCCAGCGAAGACACGGATGGGCTAGCGCAGGATCCGCAGACATGATGGATGTACAGGTTGCTTCAGCGCCGTCGCATGTATGGTGTGCTACATGTTCGAGCATATTAACATCTGAATACATCTCTAAACCTTCGTCAAAAAGCCTGCTAGGTGTGCAAATGAATTGCTACGGCTCTTGAGGTGGTGGTCGCATCGAAAGCCGGGTGTGCGGGGGTCCGTGACCTCGCTCCTCATCAGCCTGAAACATAGGACGGCCGAACAAAGCACGCAAGGTATGGACTAGATAGACGAGTAGTCCAAGATACACATCAGACCTCCTAGCTATAACATACAGAGGTAAAGGGGTGCATCGCTCAAGTTTGGCGCATACATATACGAATCAACAGAGCATGTCAATAAGCGGATAAACGGCCGTCAAGGGAGGAGATGCAGGATAAAGCGAAATGCAAACGCCCGTGTCAGGCCATATACTCTCCGTCCCTCCTAATCTCCTGAATATCTCCTTCCGGCTCGGACTGATGCTCCTCATCCTGCGGCGGCGCAAATTCAAGCGATTGCAGGTCCTCGTTGTCGTCATGGAACGAGCGGAAAGAGCCCCCGATGATGCCGAGGAAATCCGGGAGCTCAGGTGAGCCTGCCTGCGCGGTGCCCCCCCTACCGGTGTGTAGAGAGAGAGAGGATATGGAGGTATCCGCTGCCCCTTCCAGCCGCGCGTTCGTCTCGTGGATAGCGAGCAAGAAGCGACTGTTCAAGACGGAGGATATTCTGTGGTGTTCCGAGTCCGTCGAAAGGGTCAACGGTTGCGATAGACGCAACAAAAGGAAGTGCCTTACGGGTCGATGAATAAGATAACGTACGAGGATACCCCTTCCAATTCTATGGCAATCTTGAAAGGGTGATGAAGAAGGTCAGTACATGTACAGCATGTTTAAGCGTAGCACATACAGATAGTAGAACCAGCACCATGTCCACCACATTCATGGAAACCAGTATGCTGCACATCAGTTCGTCAGAAAACTAGTTGCATTTCACCATCGCTGTGGAACGGACCAAAAGTAGACAGTCCCTGCGTAAGAAAAAAGGAGTTTTCGATCAGCGCGCAACCCGTGCATGTTTAGAGTGTCATGCGAACCTACCATTTTCCCACATCACTTGTTGGAGGGAAGGATGCTTCAAAGTACCTGCCCTTAGCTTAATCGCTGCACGTGTTTGGCTCCAGGTGACAACAACCGCCAGGGAGTCCACAAGAATCAGACAGCCCCTAGAGGCCACGACCACTGTCCAGGTAGGTCAATAGCTGTCCATTCGCTAGGGGTTGCCACACTAACATCTGCCATATTAACAGATGAGCGCAATGCACGTATTTCCTGAAGACAAACGGAGGAAGAAGTCCCACCCAATGCTGAGGCCCGTGCTCGCAGCGTTTGCGTACTGGCAGTTCAACGGTGCGGGGAGATTGATTGGTAACTTCAGGTATGCGGTGCTCTGTGGTTGAACATATCAGAAAGTGCGTGGCAGTATATAGGACGGAACTGACCGCGTTGACCACGAAGGGCACCATGCTTAGTAGTAGTGCCGCACCACCTAGGATCTTGCTATTTCTTGAGAGCGCGTATATCCGCAGGGTAGTGAACACTAGTATGTCTCGTCAGTGAGTATGGCCAGAGGGAGTAGCTTACAAACTCACTGGCAGGTCCAATCAGACTCAGGACGTCTAGGACATAGGCGATCCAGGCGAGTGAGGCACAGCTTCCAGCAAGCCCAACATCAGAGAGAGTTTGCAATGTAAGCATGAGGACATGCATCCACCTCTGCAGACGTATGGTTTTAGTTCAATCTGTGAGCAAGGGCATGAAATTCGTACTCACTATGTCCGATATTGGCGGAATGGTCCCAAGATTCATGAGAAGATACAACAAGTACATGTACCTGTTCCATACATATAGGCCTCGAGATACCCAGGACTTCTTTGATCGCCAGATGTACTGGTATTCCCTGCCTGAGGTGAGAATGACGTCGTACAACAGCAGCGCTATCGGTCACAGGTAAGCAGTTTCCATACAGAGCAGAATGCGAGGGCATTTCGCTTTGATAGATACCTGTGGTTGCAATTCCACACGAGAGGTTCGTTGTCCTGCACAGCAGTACCGTTAGCTGCATCCGCAGTAGATTGCATCGGTGTACGCAGACTCACAACCCCTGGACCTCGGCAATATACTGAGCAGTGACAGCAGAGCTCAGCGACGCTGCCATGATTTCGTAGTCTGGGTCTAAGGCGACGAGTCACAGCGCAGATAAGATCAGAGTCCGGACTTGGAGTCGTGAGCGATGTTGCTTGCAGGTCGCATTTAAGGAATGCTGCTCTAGCGGGCGGATCTTCGAACCAATGCATTATCAATGTGCTTAACATAGCTGCCAGTCAGCTGTACTCTCGTTATGCTACGCATCGCTCGTCAGCAACGAGTCGTCATTCACAAATTTACGCGGTACGCACACGGTGGAATCCTATCTACAGAGCGAGAGGGCGGTAACGCACTGTCTCCGCGGTACGGTGGGTGAATTTACGTCACTTCGCAGGAAGCTATGTTGCGACAAACTTACCGCGGCTTCGACTAGATGATCACATCACAACGTCTCACCGAGCGCGGGGCTAGCAGGTGACTTATGCGTCTACTGCCTCGGGATATGCAAGATGCTCGCACATGCCTGGAGACCCTGTGAAAGAAGTGTATCCCAAAATTAGCATCTAATAACGCATCCTCGAGGTTGCTGGCCCAGAAAATGTGCCATAGGAATTTTGAGGGGAACCTAGGACGGCGTCGGGGTGAGCGAAAGAGGCGCTGTTGCCATTAAGACGGACATACCATCTTTCAAATACAAGGCTTCGCGAATCTGCCTTCGGACGCTGCGCTGAGCCCTGAGGTAGTTTGGCGCAGATGCGATGCTGCGCTCGGGGATGTAGTAAGTCCCCGGTCAATGTGGATATGGACAGAGAACTCCGGCCGAGCGCGTGGCTGGTGTAAATATATCCAGAAACTGCGCAAGGAAGCCATGAATTAGCGAGACAAAAGGAGATATCAGGAGGCGGAAGAAATTGAAGCCTTTCAACAGAGAAGATAAGCGCGGACTCCGGAGTGTGGGTGTGCCGCATGGGGTTCCGTCCGCGCTGAGACTCGGAGATGGGGACTTAGACTCTGCGCTGCAAACACGAACGCACCAAGCTCGTCGCCGAAGATTGAACTGGCTGCAGAGGACTCAATGTCCTGCAGTGAGACGTAAGCTAGCGGACTGCAGGAGATGGAAAGCGGCGGTGAGATTGATCCGATCCGGTACCTCTGCAATTTCTACTGGGACGACAGCGGTCCTGTACGGCCCAGACTTCACATATCTCCATAGCTGAGGCAGAAATCAGAGCGCCATCGCCTCGACATAGCGTGCTTGCTTGCAGTCTAGAATTCCCGCTCGGTATGTCGAACCTCCCCTCCCGCAGGTATCGTTGTGCCAGGGCGTGGCTGATCGCTAGTTTGATTCGCGCTTCACTGGTCGGTATATCGACCAGTGCATGTGCATTCTGTCCTGGTGCACAGCGTACGTACGTTCGCCAGCCGAGACTCGGCATTCCCATCGTAGAACGAGGATGCTAAATGGCAAACGATCTGGGCGGCGGGCCTGCCTGCAGCTGATCAGTGAGGTCGCCCTTCGGTGCTCGAGGTCAGTAGATGTCGATGTTCCAAGTGTTAGGAACGTACTCCATTCCTCGCGGTTCTATGATAGCAGGGCTCAGAAGCGGTTTGTGCTGGCAATCGCACATGGCAGGTTCCTGATGCAGACGCGCTGCAGGGAACGGAACCTTCAACGGCAGTGTGGTGAGTAAAGCAGCTGCTACCGCATTTAAGATGCACGTACCATCTGAGCCTCGGCTTGTAGTAGATGCATGCTAAACCTTTCATACATGTGCTAATCTCCTGCAGTCGTCGGGGTGCATGCGATAAGATGTAGGAACCCTCACCGCATCCTTACAATTCACCGATTGCAATACACCTCCCCTTCCGTTTCAGTAAATCCGCAGGCTACAAAAGAACCTGCTTCGTTGATCAAATACAAAGACGTTACTTCGATACTAGGACCGAGTGCGGTCCACCACCCAACTACAACGTATCACCCTCATCCGCCTGGGCAGCCTTTCCGTTCACCAGGACCTTGCCGGCGAACGCCAACTTCACAGCCCCGGTCGTCCCCTCAGGCACATCGATGTTCAGCGCGAACGAACGGTCCTTCAGCGCCCACTTCACCCCGAACCACCCAAGGGGCGTCGTGAAGCCGCCCTCGACCGCGCTGAGCCCAGAGGTGTGCGGTGCGACGGACCAAGTGCGGCCTTGCGGCGAGGTGACGGTGAGCCCGAGCACGTAGTACGTCAGCGCGGAGGTGGGCCCGGAGCTCCAGCCGTGCGCGTGGCTGGTGTAGGAGGGGTCGTAGTTGTAGCCGCGGTAGCTTCGGTACCTACGAGGCTGCAGATTAGCAAACACGGGGACACGAAGGGGCGGGCTACGGCGTACGAGAGGGATCCGTTCGCAGTGAAGCCTTCGAGCAGAGTCGACTGCACGCTGAGGTTCGTGTACAGCATGTAGCCCCACTCGCGCCGGAGCAGGTCCATCGCGCGTGCATCGTTGCCCGACGCGAAGTGCGCTTGCAGCTATCAATAGCCCTTCAGGCGCGCTTTCTCAGACTGTGACGTACGCATTTGCTTACCTCCAGACCGCTGATGAACGGGGAGATTGTGTCCGGAAGCTCGGGCGCGACCGGCCCCAGATCGCTCCAGTTTTTCGACAAGCCCTCGCTGACGGACGCCACCTGCTCCGGCGTAGCGGTGAGGTTGAACAGCACCGCCATCGAGTTCGCGTCCTGGGGGCAGAGCGTGGTCGTGTCGTTGTCGCGGTACAATCTGGCACTCGGCAGCCAGAACACCTCGTTGAACCGCTGTTTCAGCGCCGTCGCATTCGCGCTCCACGCAGATGACAGCGATGTCGCGTTCACATGGGAGGCAAGGTCCGCCGCAGTTACCAGCACCTGGAACAGCAGCGCGTTGCCTTCCGAGTTGTGAATAATGATGCATATGGCCTTTGAAAGGCAATGGGAGAGGAAGACAGGAAAACATCATCAATCCATCGACGGTTCAGAGCCTGGTGCAGAGTCCGGGCGTTGCCGCCGGCGCTCCGAGAAGAACGGACCGGCCAGCTGGAAGCTAACGTCGACGAACACGCTCAGGTTCACTCACTCTCAGACTCTCTCAAGTACTTACTGTCACTCTCAGGTGGGCTCTAGACACGGCGTCTGACCCAACTGATCTCTGGCTCTCTGGTCCTTATTCCGCGCAGGGAGCTTGACTCCTCGCCCACTGTCAGTCTCTGCTCTCGCGGCCTCCAATCCGCTTTCCGCCGCCTTTGCGCCACGGCTTCCCACCGAGCGACTCATTCTTCAGTCTCCTGTGACTGCACACTCAATGTCTCCACCGCCATGACTATTCTCAGTCCGGCTCACTTCCTACTCGCCAATAAAATACGCCTTTCGCCGGCCGCGGACTCGTTCTTGTTCGGAACTTGAAGGACGACCACTTACATCATGCATATGTATCTGCATCATGGATTACCCGAGGTACGCTATTATCATCCCGTTCTACCCACTGGTATGTGTTTCGAGTGTTCCATCTGCGGCTGCACGTGTGCGCATCCAACGCTGCGAGCCGAACGGGCACAAATACGCGCGCCTGCCACCTCATGGGTCCACAGCACCTTGCCGCGGAGCGAGAGAAGACCACGTAGCCGTCGGACGTGCGCACTTGCGCTGCATAGCCGTGCGAAGGTGCCAGAAGAACATGCAGACGCATCCTCGCGACGGCCCTGTACGGTTTGTCCGAACTTCTTGCCCAAGGGCTCGAGGCCCTCTGAGATGTACGAGAGGAGCGCGTACATCCGCTGCCAGTCCTCGTCCGTGATGTAGTCGAGCAGTTGTTAGGAGTTCTCCCACATGAGCTTTGCGTGCTGGCGGATGGGGACTTGCTGGCACTTTTGGATGAGTGCTTTGCGCGTGTTCGTGTTCACGTATTGCTCGACATGGTCCTCCTCGCGCAGCCGCCTCTCGGCCTTCTTGAGGTAGTCAGCCACGCTGCGCAGATTTTGAGCGCATGCACTGCTACGAGCACGTACGAAGCGATGGCGCAGGGGGTTCACTTTTCTCTACAGTCGCGGTGGAGCCATAAGTTACCACTGGTACGCGCACGGTTCGCGTTCAATGCACAGGTCTCTTCGCTCACAGGCCAGTCCAATGGTCAGGAAGCTGCTGGAGCACCGGTGCGTGTGTCACGGTGCAGTGGCCGACCACAGCACGAGGGAACGTTTTCAGTGCCGCACAGACATCCCGTCCCTGCCGACGCCCTCGACTTCCGACCGGGGAGAAGTCCACATGTCGTAGAATCCTTGTATACGGTTACAGGGACGATTCACTGTGCTGGCCGTATCCCGTGTCCGGGTACCCGACAACGGCGCGGCGCGGACGTTGGAGAAACGCGCAGCGCACCGCAGTACCTGTCGCTGCTAGCCGTCAAGGCGACTCAAGGATGCCGAATCTGAAACGCCAATATTATCTCGAGCGAGTCTAGGTGATTGTTGACAGGCAGCGTAGTAGGGCGCAGTATCAGCACGCTCATTGGCATTGCAGAAGTCGCCGTCAACCCACTGTGGGAAGGATCCACATTTTTTAGAGGTGTTGGGCACAGGCGCGGAAGAACGGCCAAAAGAGGTGTTCCGGACATTTTCGAGCGGTGTCGAGAAGCACTGTGCAGAACACCTCATGTGTGCATGTTTAGGTGTTTTGCACACTTGCTCCCGATGTGTACAACACCTGGTGCCACAATTTTTGCAGGTGTTTCGGACGCTACTGAGCGAGGTGTTCTAAACAGCTGTGCAAGGTGTTTCCAACCGTCGAATACATTGTCAACTACAGTGCATTGACATGTTTGAAACGCTCGCGACCGCTGTCATGCACGCTGTATATATTTGCCAATTATGATTTTATACTGCTACATATACATACCGACCCTTTACATGCATATCCCGCCTCGCAGGCGGACTGGAGCGAGCGTGGTGCGGACTGACGCTCGAGCGCGACCAAGGGCAACACGGCCGCCGCAACCGCACGCGACATGAGCGCTGCGACCGCGCGTAACTGAATACCGACGCGACGCGACTGCGAGTGACACAAGCACGCGAACGCACGCGACACGAGTGCCAAGACCGCGAGAACGCGAGTAAGTACAACCTGTTCAGCGTGGACCGTGAATGCGACTGAATGCGACTTACTGCCCGTGCTAAACTCCCTCGTCGCACAACCCTCATCTCTTGCCTTCTGTTCCCTATCTCTGCATTGTACCAAGCCTTGACAGAGAGACGCGAGACCGCACCTATAAGGGCATGTTTGAAGTGACCTTCCAGACGTTATCGCCGTATAGGACTCAACGGGGTTGATGAAGCACGAGCTACAGATTGAGGGAGAGGAGAATGAAACGTAGTAGAAGCACCAAGACAACGGCGAGTATGCAGAGCTTCAGCAGCGTGAGGAAGGGCGGATAGCAGGTCAGGCGCAGAGGCATGAGCACAGAGGGAAGGGGGTTGTCGTGTGAAGGAAGCGGAGCTTGGTAGGCGTTGTGAGACAGGGCGCCATATTCTGGAGGACCCGGTTGCGTAGATACTATAATGGCAGGGTCAGTAGAGCGAATACGCAGAGAGAGGATAAAGACGCGCCTAGGAGACCAGAAAAGAACAGTTGCAAACAAAACGCAAGCACAAGTACGACCAGGACACCAGGAGCATATATCGATGCATACACTCACTCACTCACTGTGTGCCGTCCCCGCATCGCGACGCTCAGCATGCAGACCCATAGCTCGTAACTAAGTAAGCTACCTGGAGGGTAGTTCAAGGCAGCTAGTGGTCAGAGCCTGAGACCTAAGTTTCATAGCGGACAAGCACAGCGCGCAGAGGGATCATCGTGGTTCGAGGTCAAGATGCAAGACGACCGGGAGGGAGCATTTACGCCAAGTCGCTAATGACGTCATTGCACTTTCCTTCCTCATATGGAAATAAGAATAGACGCCCGTTTGGCCCTCTCTGTATGAGTCTCAGCCCGTCGCGCTCTTCTCCCCTTCTTGCTCTCTCTGGCCCCTTGTGTATCTCTATTTTGCTGTCTCTCTGGGACCCGTTACGCAAGACAAACACGTACGACTTGCCCATGGAAGCAGACCTGGCGCGGCGCCCATGGCAATAGAGCCGTATGACTCGTATACGGTACATTGCGGCATTGGCTTCACACTCGAGCGGGGCATCAGGCTATGTTCTGGTAAGTCAGGAATCTGCTTGTTCACGCAAACCCGAGATAAGCGGTGTTTTTGCACTCAACACTGCGACGGGTGGCGCATGCGGCGCACCAAGAGGGTGACACGGCGTAGCAGCATGGGATGACATGTTTGGGCCGTGCTCGCGCCGGCCATGTCATAGCTCCAGGTTTCGCAGGTGAGCAATATCGTTTTAGAGGTTTTGAAGGCGATGAGGAGCTATGTCTGCACCCAAGAGAGACCACCTCGGTCCACGCAACTCTCGCATGTGTGGGACTGAGGAGGACTGTAGTACGGCTCTTTGAAGCTGCGGCCAGTCAAAAGAGACGACTTCCGCAATCAGTGTCACGTCGTCGCGCTAACGATTGATGCCAATGGGCCCATAATCGATAATCCCCGTCGCCGTGTCGGTCTAGGTTCCGAAGAGCGCGCATATAGTGTACCAGACTAGTCTGTCACCAAGCCGCCAAGACTCATTTTGCGTTGCAGGAGCGCGGAGAGTGCGCATATGCAAAGGAGGATAGGCGCGCGCATGGACGCAACATTGTTGGTTCTGAAGGCGACGAGAAATTGATCTAGTATTTGCATGGACTGTAGGTTTAACGCCGGTAGTGTGAAGAGCTGTGGAGAACACCTCTTGGTGCTGTCGCTGTGGAGAACACCGTTAAAAATGAATATATTATAGGTGTGCAGAACACCTGCTCGGACAGACGGTGAATAGAGGTGTTCCAAACACCGACTTATATTATACAATTATTAGAGGTGTGCGCCTTTTAGGTGTTCGGAACACCTATTCTGGAGGCGAAGGTGTTCCAAACACCTCTTAGAGGCGTCAATCCTTCCCACAGTGAACCCCTGGAAGTCTCGCACCGCACAACCTGTGTGCCGCGTGCGCCCACGACCGCCGTACATTTCCCTCGCAGACAGGACGTTCCCGATCAAGGAGGTCACGGGCGATGAGAAGGTGCGGGGGATGATGTATACGTAGGTCACGCTATCGCTCTTGTGAACTTCGCGCGCCTTGCGCCCCGTCAGCGCAGTGCATGCCAATGGTGTGCTAAGTTCATGCTCGAGCATATACATGTATATGCATGTTCAATTAACATTCATAAAAGCGCCTACCGCGTGCGCATTTCCTAGACTATTATGGTCTTTGACGAGCCGGACGTCTCGTAATCTGCTTACGCGCTAGGAACTTTGGACGAAACCAAAGTACACAGTGTAGACGAGATATCCGAGCAGTCCAAAGTACTCATATCAGACAGTCCTAGTAACATACAGAGACTTGCTAGCGCCGCATCGCCCAAGTTAGACGCATGCATATACGAATCAAGTATAGATCATGTCGATGAGCACAGATTGACCACCATGGGAGCGGGTACAGCAGAAAGAGAAAGGCAAATAAATGTATCAGGCCACATCTACTCCTTCTCTTCTAATCTCCTGAATCGCTCCTTCCGACTCGGACTGATCCTCCTCCTGCGGCGGCGCGAATTCCAGGGATCGCAGGTCTTCGTTCTCGTCGTGGAACGAGTGGATTGAGCCGCCGATAACGCCGAGGAATTCCGGGAGGTCAGGCGAGTCTCCCCGCCAGTTGTCGCCACTACCGGTGTTGAGGGAGAGCGAGGATATGGATGCATCCCCTGCCCCTTCGAGCCGCGCGTTCGTCTCGTGGAGGGCGAGCAGGAAGCGGCTATTCAAGATGGAGGAAATACTGTAGGGAAGTTCCGTCGTGAGATTTTGTAATGGTGATGTCCGATATAACGAGGAAGATAGTCTTACGGGTCTACGAAGTACAACACATACGAGGACTGCTCGTTCAGTGGCGGTAGGGCGATCTGCAGCGGGAACTGAAGATTATCATGTGTATACCAATCCGAGTGGGACACTCACGGAAACCAGAACAAGCACCAGATCCACTATATTCGTGGAAGCTAGTACGCTGCCAGTGCATACAAGCTTGTCAGATTACCAGCTGCAGCGCTCATCCGACTCGTCACGAACCAGAAATACACAGCTCCTGTATACCAGCCACGGAGTTGCACATCAATAGGCGACCTGGACGTTTTCAAGTATCGCGTGGAGCCTACCGTTTTCCCACATCACCTGTTCAAGCGAAGGCCGTTTTACAGTACCGGTCCTCAGCTGGAGCGCCACACGTGTTTGGCGCCATGTCACGGCGGCGGCCAGTGAGTCCACGAGAATCAGAGAGCCTCTCGAGGCAACGGTCACTGTCCGAGTAGGTCAACAGCTGCCTCTTGCACAGGAACCATCGTACTCACATCTGGGAGCATTCACGGGTGAGCGTAATGCACATATCACTCCGGGGCATGATTGACGGGAAGAAAGCTCACCCAATGCTGAGGTTCCGGCTGGCTGTGTCGGTCTGAGCGCAGTTCAGCGGCGCAGGAAGATAGACGGGAGGTTTCTGGTATGCCGTGATCTGTGGTTGCACACATGAGCAAGTGCATGGCAGATGAATGACACTAGCAGGGTGCCAACCGCATTGATGATAAACGGCGTCATGCTTAGCACCAGGGCCACCCCGCCCAGGACCCTGTTCTTCCTTGAGAGCGCATAAATTCTCATGGTGGTGAACACTGGTATGTCTCGTCAGCTAGTATGGTCGTTGCGAGTAGCATACGTACTCACTAGCAGGTCCAATAAGATTCAGGATCAGTAGGGCTTCGGCCAGCCACATGAGTGTATTGCAGCTTCCAGCAAGCCCGGCTTCAGAAAGCGCATGCCATGAAGGGCTTAACAGAAAATATCTACCTCTGTAGACGTATAGTTCGTTAGGATTCGAATCTGCACGGAAGGGGCATGAGATTCGGACTCACGGTGACCGATATCGCCGGAATGGTCCCGAGGTTCACGAGAAGATTGAACAGGAACATGTATCTGTTCCACATATACAGGACTCGTGAAACCCAGGACTTTGGTGATCGCCAAATGTACTGATATTCTCTCCCTGAGGTGAGAATGACGTCGTACAGGAGCAGTGCTATCGATCACACTGAGTGAGCACTGTCCAGCGGAAGGAGAGGGAATGTGAAGATGTGTACCCGTGACAACAATGTTGAGCGTGATAACCGTTGTCCTGCACAGTTGTGTGATCGTTAGTAGAACCCTGCAATGGCCTGCATTGAAGTGCGCAGGCTTACAATTCCTGATATGTGGCGATCACTTGTGCCGTGATAGCAGAGCCCGACGATGACATTTTCTTCGCAGTTTGAGTCTAGGTTGCCGAGTCGCAGCGTGGATGAATCCAGACAGGGTTGTCAATCGAGGACGACTGTCGCTTGTTGGAAGGCTTTTAAGCGATGCGCATCCAGCGAACATATATACATTGACACCGAGGCATTATTGATGTTATATGAGATGGTTCTGCATGCCGGCAAGCAGCACCTTCAGTATGACACGCGTGCCGTGATGTGGAAACTATACTGCAGGTGCTTCATTTTCAACAACGCTAGTGGGCACTCGCGAAGTTACGAATATTGGCCCTCATCTGGATTCTACGATGAAGGCGACGTCATCGCCATCGCTCCGCGTCAATAGTACCGGGATTCGGGATCATGTCCCAAACTCACTTGGTACCGCGGCTTCAAGATGATCATGGCCGAGCGCGCCGCCGGTGATGAACGTGTTCATTTTCGCACCTGAGCCACGCGGGGATGTCTCGCGGCCTTGTGGTCAGGAAAGACCCAGAGTTGGCATCTCTGGACGCATCTGGGAGGCTCCTGATCAAGACGATTGAAGGACTTGGAACGGCGGGGTGGAAAGCGAAGCAGGCGCTGATGAGTTTGAGATGCAACATACCACCTATCAAATGCACGACATCGCGAAGCTCCGCCATTGCGTTGAGCCCGGACGTGGTGTTGCGGGGAGGTAACAGTGTGCCTGAGGCCCTAGTCATTGTGCGTCACACAAGATGAGACAGATATTCTCACCATGCATCATGGCATCCCACCAATTACGATACACGCCCTGTGCTGAACGCTGGTCATCCACTTCAATTCCAGTACATGCCCAGGATACGAAGAAATCTGCTTCGTTAACCGCACATCAAATACAAAGGCGTCACTTTGATACCAGCACCGCATGTTTTCCGCCGCCCAACTGCAGCGCGTCACCCTCTTCCACCTGGGCAGCTTTTCCGTTCACCAGGACCTGGCCGGCGAACGGCAATTTGACAGACCCGGTCGTCCCCTCAGGCACATCGATGTTCAGCGCGAACGAACCGTTCTTCAGGGCCCACTTCACCCCGTACCACCCAAGAGGCGTCGTGAAACCGCCCTCGGCAGCGCTGAGCCCGGAGGTGTGCGGTGCGACGGACCACGTCCTGCCTTGCGGCGAGGTGACGGTGAGCCCGAGCACGTAGTATGTCAGCGCGGAGGTGGGCCCGGAGCTCCAGCCGTGCGCGTGGCTGGTGTAGGAGGGGTCGTAATTGTACCCGCGGTAGCTGCGATAACTGCAAGGTCCAGATGTCAACAAACGCAGGGACACGTAGGTTGGGGGACGACGTACGAGAGGGATCCGTTCGCGGTGAAGCCTTCGAGCAGAGTCGACTGCACGCTGAGGTTCGTGTACAGCATGTAGCCCCACTCGCGCTGGAGGAGGTCCATCGCGCGTGCATCATTGCCTGCCGCGAAGTGCGCTTGTAGCTATCAATAGACCGTCAGGTGCGCTGCCTCGGATTGCGCCATACGGACTTGCTCACCTCCAGACCGCTGATGAACGGGGAGATCGTGTCCGGGAGCTCGGGCGCGACCGGCCCCAGCTCGTTCCAGTTTTTCGTCAAGCCCTCGCTGACGGACGCCACCTGCTCCGGCGTAGCAGTGAGGTTGAACAGCACCGCCATCGAGTTCGCGTCCTGGGGGCAGAGCGTGGTCGTGTCGTTGTCGCGGTACAATCCGGCGCTTGGCAGCCAGAACACCTCGTTGAACCGCTGTTTCAGCGCCGTCGCGTTCGCGCTCCAGGCGGACGAGAGCGAAGTTGCGTTCACATGCGAGGCAAGGTCCGCCGCAGTTACCAGCACCTGGAACAGCAGCGCGTTGCCTTCCGAATTGTGGCCGCCACCGCCCAGGCGCGCCCAATCGCGCAGACCGGTCACGTTCATCAGCCCGGACGAGTCAACCTTGCCCTCGAGGAACGCGACCGCTTTCGTATAGTTTGCCCACGCGGTCTGCAGCCAGTCGACATCTCCGGAGTAGAGGTAGTAGTTGTGGGTGCCAATCAATGTCCACGCGTGGTACGTGTCGCTTCCGAGCTGGCTGAGGGGAGGCCCGGACTCGGGCAGTGCGCCGGTGACGGGGTCGATCGCAGCGAACATTGTAGACAGGGCGTTGCGCGTAGGGATCAGGTCGTTGGTAGATACGAACTGCGTAGGAACCGCGATACCCATGTCGCCTTGCAATATGTATCAGTACAGTGTCGGAACGAGAGAAGTCCCTTTCAACATTACCTGGCCAGACGGCTCTGTCGCGCTTAGCTCCGTCGACGATTATCGGGCCCGTGACACCAAGGGTCGCGTTGTTC
Organism: Trametes versicolor FP-101664 SS1; assembly: GCF_000271585.1. NCBI lineage: Eukaryota > Fungi > Basidiomycota > Agaricomycetes > Polyporales > Polyporaceae > Trametes > Trametes versicolor. The sequence continues at coordinate 1,911,615 of NW_007360328.1, forward strand.
AGCCAACCTGCAGAGGCGTTAAATGTTGGCAGGGATCCATCAACCACGGAAGGCTCCTACCTGGAGATTGTACGAAAGGCACTTGGCGGCCGGTGTTCAGCGGAACCGTGTTTGTCTGCACAGTGTACGCCCCTGCGTACCAGAGCTTCCAAGGAGTGAGTATTGTAACCGTCATGCAATGCGAACAATCTACCTTCGTCAAGAAATTCTTGTCGTGGAACTCCGGGTCCGAAGCAAAGAAGTAGCCGCTATAGTCGCGCAGATTCGCGAAGTGCGGGGCAAATGAAATGGCGCAGGAGACGTTAGACAGAGTCACCGGTTCATCGGAAGTCGAGACAATCGTTAAGTAACGATACCCTCCTCTCAACATCGCAGCAGGTTGGGTCCAGAAGCCAGTCGGCAAAGGTGCGGGGACGTGAAGAACACCGTCGAAGGACATATTCGCAGAGGGATAGGACGAATCATCTGACGTGAGAGGGCTGATGAACATAGGCGATTCCGTGAACGATAGGGCTATTGATGACCGAGACGTGACCTTGCCGAAGTTGAGGGATACGAGACCTCCAACCTAGAAGTGTTTTGAGCAACATGAACCATCGAGAAACGGCACCTTGGAGGCTTACCTCGACACCGAAGTCAAGAGCTAGCCAGGAGCCGTTCCCGGATAGGGTGGCCGCACCCTTCGTTACTAGAGCGTTCGCATTCCGCACTCCACCATGGGTGACCTTGACCGCGGTGGGATATACCGTTCGGCTTTTCGGGGCGAAGTTGAAAGCGTCCCAGGGCCCAGCAGGTGCGGAGGCCCGGACGGCAACTAGCGCATGCAAACCCAGGAGCAGCCAGAAGAGCATGGTCGAGTTTGATCCCTTGAAGACACCCTATCCAGCCCCTTTATACCTCCAGTCTCGGCGCCATCACGAGGAAAGGTGAACACAGCCGGCGGCCCGCTGTGCAGCGCAACGATGTCTGCTGAACGAGAGTGTGACCTAACGATTCAGATCTTCGGCGAAGCCAATGTGCACGAATCAGAAGCGGGTCAGGAGCAACCCCGAGGTACCCAGAGGTGGGCGGGGGTGCGCAGGGGCAGGCTGGGGTTACGGTAGGCTGCTAGTCGTCGAAAGATGAGACGTCGCATGGCAGATATTCGGCGGATCATGGTGGTCGAGAGTCAACCGGCACACGCGTGTCACCAACGTGCCACGCGCCCACTGTAGCAGCGCCTGCATGAGTCTGTTTGCATCTCTCTCCCATCTTCTCGCCTCGCAGTCGTCATCATACGGCGGCGCATACATACAACTGGCAGGCAGAGCGCACATGAACACTTGAACGAATATACCCATTCATTCCACGATAATGGCAGTGACCGGCTCGGTTTGGCGGCTCCTACTCATCGGTCTGGTATTCCATCTTGTCTACATCGGAACGGTCTTCGACTGCTACTTCACCAGCCCCGTGGTCCATGGCATGCGACAACACTCCATCGAGAGGGCGGAAGCCAAGCGGCTAGTGCTCATCGTAGGTGTGTGCTCAGTAAAGATGTTTAGTTCGCAGCAGAGTAACCAAGTTCCCCAGGTGATGGTCTGCGGGCAGACCTCCTTCTCGCGAAGAATGGCTTTTCCATGATTCCTGACTCTCCTGAAACAATTGCTCCACACTTGAGGTCCATTGTCGAGACGAGGGGCGCGTTTGGCATCTCCCATACACGCGTGCCCACGGAGAGTAGACCCGGCCATGTCGCACTCATTGGTATGTGCATCCACTATCTTGACTGCAACTTGCATGCCGAACTGTAGGATAGGTGGGATGTACGAGGACGTGTCTGCAGTGACGAAGGTACGTGCAGTGCAACAGATATATCATTATCACGCTGTAACGCCCGCCTCCACCAGGGATGGAAGACGAATCCTGTGAATATTTCCTCACTACAAGCTGGGTCATGCTCTGATCAGATGGTCCTAGGTCGACTTTGACTCCGTGTTCAACCAATCTAGTACGACGTATTCATTCGGATCTCCTGACATACTGCCTATGTTTGCGCGCGGTGCAACCCCCGGGAAAGTGAAGATGTGGTGCTATGACGAAGACGAGGAAGACTTCACAAAAGGTCAGTAGCACGCTGCTCCCCTGCTCACCCGGCTTAAGACCCCATGCAGATGCGACGGCCCTGGATCTTTGGGTGCTGGACCACCTAACTGCTCTCTTCCATAATGCCACTATCGATCCACAATTGAACGACCGCCTGAGAGGAGACAAGACCGTCTTCTTTTTGCATCTCCTAGGCTTGGACACGACGGGCCACTCCTACCGACCACATTCGAAGGTTGCATCACCTTTTCGCCGCTGAAGGAGTGCTCGTTGACACGCGCTTCGTACAGGAATACATGGCCAACATCCAAGTCGTCGACGGGATTGTCAACAAGACGGAGGAGCTCTTCCGTGAATTCTACGCAGATCACGAAACCGCGTTCGTATTCACTGCAGACCACGGCATGTCCCAGATTGGGAATCACGGCGACGGCGGTAAGGTCTGCGTCGCTCTCGTCACACGAAAGCCTTCCCTCAACTAAGCTGCTGCACTCAGATCCAGACAACACGCGTACGCCACTGATCGCATGGGGCAAAGGCGTTCGTGGGCCGCTCCCCGACAGCATCCCGTCTTCGCATGATGAGTATTCAAAGCCATGGGGACTGTCGCATCTCGTACGGCGGGATGTTGAGCAGGCCGACGTCGCTGCACTTATGTCTACTCTCATCGGGGTCAACTTGCCGGTCAACTCAGTTGGCGTCCTTCCCGACGTAGACCCGACGAAGCCTGGGTACCTTCTTCCCAGGGAGGGAGAGAAGACGCAAGCTGCAGCGGCTCTCGTCAATGCCAAGGTAAGCAAGCCGCCACTGCAGTAAAACGGCTTGATCTAAGGCCGTTTGCAGGCCATACTTGAGCACTACCGCATAAAGCATGACGAGAAGAGCACGCATTCGCTGTTCTACAAGCAATATCCCTTCTTTGCAGCCGGCGAGGTTTTAGAAAAGGTTCCCGGAGATGCTAAGCTAGCTGTCATCGAGGGGTTGATCCAACAAGGAGACTACTATCAAGCGCGTTTGCATGCAAAGGAGCTCATCGAGCATACGCTAGAAGGTCTGAGGTACTTGCAGACGTAAGTGGTTCCATCTTTTTTCACGAGCTGTGCACCAAGTTCACCGCTTCCTTCAGATACGACCGCCTAATGATCCGTGGCATTGTCATCGCTGCCTACCTCGGCTGGATCGCTTTCGGAGCTGTTTCAATCCTCCTCCCGCCCACAGCATCCCGATCCTGGCGGAGTGCGCTCCCATTCCACCTTCTTACGACGGTAGTACTGGGGGCCTTCTGGGCGCTATTCTCAAAGCAACGATCGCCGTGGTCGTTCTACGTCTACATCGTCTTCCCGTGCTACTTCTGGGACCAGGTTTTAGTGCGCGCAAGTGGTCCGTTACTACACAATATACGGCACGCCCGGATCGGTTCCTTGGCAGGGTATGTGTTGCGTGGTACCCTTGTGGTAGCGGCGTTGCAGAGCATGGTGGTAAGTATGCCCATCGCGATCCGTACCGCACTGTAGGCTGATAATTTGAGCAATCCATAGGCAGGATACACCCATCGATCCATATGGAGCGCCTGGTTTGCTGTCATAGGCGTACTGTGGCCGCTCTTGTCTTGGCCTAGGGAGCTCCTATATAAAGATCGGCAACTACTGTTGAGATGGATGGCAGCCTGCCTTTTCACCGCGGTCTTCCCCTTGCTCAGCGTACACCAGAAGGAGAATTTGCCCATCATGTACGCTTCTTACTTGTCTTCCTTCGTCCCTCAGTAGGTAGCTTGCTGATTCACATTGCCCACCAGATTGTGCAGCTCGCTGCTCATATACGCAATCGGGGTTATAGGGCTGCTCTTTACGCCCTACCCTGACATAGACGATCGCCGCCGCTTTGGGGCTGTGATGTGCGTGCTGGTGCGTCGTCCATCCACCGACGTATCGTAAGCGGTCGTCTTAACGAAACGTTCATGCAGCTGTTTGGGATAGGCTGGAGCCTTTTCTTCACGATATTGATCGTCCGGGACCTGCAAGAGAAATGGCCCGTCCCACGCATGTACCGCTTCTTAGGCTGGTGCACCTTCCGTACGTCTCTCCTTAGCCCTGTATTGGGCGCAAAGCGGGTCACTAACCGCCTTGCAGTGGCTGGGATCGTGACGCCTTTCGTGTATCCCGCCCCGCGGAGCAACCCACACGGCCGCCTGCTGAGCTTCTTCCTCGGGTTCGGGGTGTGCTTCGTGTGGCTCACGATCAGCACCGAGGGCCTCTTCTACATCGCTTACTCGCTCACGCTCGTTCTCTGGGTGGAGGTCGAATCTGCCTTGCGCCCATACACGCTGGCGACAGATGCTCCTGTAACGGCGGCGAAAGCTGTGGAGACGGCCGAGCGCGCAAAGGATGCGAGCACGTACCGCCCGCATGCGGACGACCTGCGTATCGCGGTGTTCTTCCTGTTCTTCGTCCAAGTGGCGTTCTTCGGGACCGGAAAGTGAGTGCGCACCGTCAGAACTAAATCTACCTACCGGCTTACTGATGATTGCTCTTACAGCGTCGCGTCTATCTCGTGAGCGACTTTCGCACCCGCTTCACGCTCACTTTGTGCGTGCTGTGCTGACCTTAGCTGCTCAGATCGTTCTACCTGGAGCCCGTGTACCGCCTCGTACCGATCTTCAGCCCGTTCCTCATGGCCGCCCTTCTCGTACGTCTCCTGCCCTCCCGCTTGTTTTGTTCTTCCCGCTCAAGCGAGCCCCGTCGCGCAGATATTCAAGATCGTCGCGCCGTACATCATCCTCGCCACGGCCTTCTCCATCCTCAACGCGCGGCTCGACCTCCCGCCCTTCAGCCTCGTCCTCGTCGCGCTCACCCTCACCGACAGTAAGTCCCCTCCCCTCCCCCTCTTCCTGCGCTCAAAAACGGAATCGGAATGAGAGCGCTGACACGGACGCGGGCAGTCATGACGATCACGTTCTTCCTGAACGTCACCGACACGGGCTCGTGGCTCGAGATCGGGCAGACGATCAGCTTCTTCTGCATCGGCTCGCTGCTGCTCGTGTGGTCCGCGGGCATCTGTGCGCTCGGCGAGCTGCTCATGGCCGGCCAGCCGCGCGGTGCGTTGGGCGTCGATGGGGCCTCTGACGGCAGGAAGATACGTTAGACTTACCCGGTAGGAGACACGGGTACGGGTCCAGATGTACCCGGAGGTGTGAGGGATGGTGCGGGACACTAGTTACTGGGATGCGAGCGGGGGGCGGTGGTAGAGCGTAAAGACACGTTGCGCATCTATATTATTCTACAACATGTATATGTTGCCACAGTCCGCACCGGTCGACACTGCTCGGAACCGTCGTCTGTCGAAAGCTAACCAACGCCCCAACCAGACCTGCAGTACTCCACTACGGTATCGTCGACCTCCGCCGTGTCCGAACCAGCACTGTTCTCTTCGCTAAGTAAGCTGTCTAAGCAATACGTGCGACACCATCCCCAGCGACGTCGAACACGTCCGATTTTCTTACAACTCCGGTGTGGAACATCACGAGCTCAGGCTCAGATGTACGGAGGCCCGAGCGCTGGGAGTGACGTCATGGGTGAGTAAAGCCCGCACGCGAGCGCCGAGCGCGCGGGAGGGGTGGAGACGCACTTTGGCGGAAGATGTTGAGCGTGAACTCGACGACGAGCAGCAGGACACCGCCCCCGGGCGCGAGCCGGAGCACCTTCGGGACGAAGCCCTTGTACAGCGCTGCGGGGCCCTCTTCGCGGAAGATCGTCACCAGTCTACAACGACGTGTTAGCTGTTTTGACCAGAGATGGGGAAGGGCGGAGAGGCGCGTACGCGGGGTAGGTCCAGTTGTACTTGGGGACGACGCCGGGGACTTTGCTTGATCCCTGGATGCGGGACTTCACGACCTGTGGTATCGAGGAGGCGTCAATTTACGACCTCGGGATAGTGAAAGGGCACTGACGTCGAATCTGCGGACGGATGTAAGACAGTTTTCCCCATGGAGAAGAAAGGGGAGCGGGGGACTTACGGCGTGTTGATCGCGGTACCGACGAGACCACCGACCGTGCCTGCAGTGAGGTCATTCAACAGGCGCGCTTTGTTGGTCTGACGCAAGGGCTCAGAACGTGTGCAGCGCGGAGAGACGGGGAAGCTCGCACCTCAGGCTTAGGGAGCAATGACCGAACTTGGAATATGCAGCCGAAGTATCCGCCGTTCCACCAGAGGTGCCTGGTGAGCGTGTGAGCGCGAGGATCCGGAATAAGAGAGGAAATATCACCCACCTCCACATTGTCGCTTCCATACCGGCGTACAGGCCTAACGAGCCCGGATTAACGCGTGTAGCTAGTTAAGGTGGCCTCCACTCACCAAGCAAACCCTCCTTCCTGACCACCTGTCTTACCACATCCATAGGACCCGCAAATGTGCTCGACTTGTCCTGCAGCCTGATCCCACGGTCAGCGACTTCACGCCACAATGCCATCATTCACGCACTTGATCTTGACAAGCTCGAAAGGCACGACCACAAAGCTCTCGGTCGCACCAGCCGCGCAGCCAGTAGCAATGGCGAGATTTTGCGTCATCTTCTTCTCGCCGGTGAGCGTCATAAAGCGCTTCCCCCAGAAGTCGTTGGCCGCGCTAACTCCACCGTAAACACCGTGTTCGCCCGTCTACGAGCGAGGGAGACGTGTACGCACAACTTCGTGGCACGCTTCGGGGCCTCCATGAGCAGCGGAGGGAGGAGACCGCGGTACAAGCGGCCGAAACTATGGCGCAGACGTTAATATGTTGCAGGCCAGTAGACGAAGGGACCGAGGAGCGCACCCCTCCTCCTTGACGATAGTCTTGAAGCTCCCGACGACGCCTTGCGTAGACTTACCTGTCTCGAGCTGCATGCGAGTCTTCACCTGTTATGCGCGACAACCTGGAGGTATGAAGACGTGCGCGCGCAGCGGAGTGCAAGTAGGAAACTCACGACATCTGCCAATGCGTATTTCCCGTCAATTCACATTCGCGCACCTCTTCGCAGCAAGTGACAGCTCACCGAGAGGGTAGAAGGTCAAAATCTCCGAGATACCAGCAATGGCACCGGCCGCGAAGTTCGCGACGAACGGGAGAGCTGCAGGTACGGGATGAGCCTCGGCGCGCGCATACAGCCAGTGCACGCACGCTTCCTCTCCGCGGGCGGGGTCGACATGGCGGTATGAGCACAAGAAGGTGACGTGTGGGCCGTGCTGGCTGCGGTCGAGGTCGTGTGCACTGTGCGGAGGAGGTCCGAGGAGCAGAGGTCCAACCCCGGGTGCATATGACTCTCGCCCGATCGAGATCGCTCGCAAAAGCGTGATGCTGATGCGCGCCCGGCCCCCCGGCGCGGCCAGCCGAGGAGCAAATTGTGACCGGAGTAACGGTCACATGGGTGCGGCGCGCGCCTCGGGCGCGCGGCAGAGGACAGGCTGAGGTGGAGGGCAGGGCTCGAGGCTGCTCCTGCCATGGTCTACATCTCGTCCTGGCAGGAATACCAAGAGGCGGCGGAGGCCCTCTATGAAAAATCCCCCAACTCCGTGCGTACCGTGCTTCATCCGCGCGCCATGAACCAAGCTGACCAGGGCCCAAATCGCACACGATCGCACACATCTCGGCGAGCAGACCAGGTACTGCGTGAAATGGCGGCAGTCGGCCGATGGCGGGGGCAAACTTGTGCTCAAGATCACGGATAACACGACAGTGAGTCTGTTCGTACCTCTGCTCCACGTACGCGTGTCTGAACCGGGCGGGCAGTGCTTGAAATTCAAGACGCACTCCTCCGTTTTCCTCAACCGCTTTGATGCGCTCAACCTCACGCTTATGCAGAAGATGCAGAACCGACGACCGGCGCAGGCGTCGACTACCCTCACCCCCTCCGCGTCCATCGCATCCCAAATTCCCACCTCCGCCTCCTCCCAGACGGCTGCATCTGAGGCACACTCCACCCCAGCGCCCGGTGGCCCCGCGGGTGGCGGCGTGAAGAAGAAGAAACCGAAGAAGAAAAAGTAGACGGCTGTAGAGCGGGGTGGGAGGACAGAGGAGACGGAGCAGGAGGGCGGCCTCGCACGCAGTCCACGAATCAGGACTGCTTACCACCAGTGTGTCGATTCACCACTAGACTCTTCCAATCCACGTGTTGTACCATCCGCGAATCTGGTTGTGCGAATCTTCGTACACACTTCCTGTTTGTCCTTCCGGGTCGGACTCCGACCCCCTTGTATATGCCGATGTCATGAGAACGCCGCCATTCCGATTCATTGACTTTGGATGTTCTTTATCCGTGTCATGGTCATTCGCTCACAAATTTATCAGGACTCCTGATGGGCTGGTACGCCAGCCTTACGTCCCAATCCACTATGTGTGGAACTACGCAGCTGAACCCACTTCAGTCCTTCACTCCGGGGACTGCCTCTGTATTCGGCAGACACCGAGATATTTAACCAACCCCCGGCAGATGTGCTGAACTGTAAGAGCCTAGTCCTCCGGAACGCATACACCTCGAAGGGCACCCACTTTCTGCATTATACCGGGTATCTGAAGCTTGGCTCGCGGTTCCGAAGCGGACTAACGGCATTTTTGAAGGATGTGGCTGACGCGCGCCGTACGACTAGGGCGGCGTTGATACCAGAGGCGAGCATGACGCTGGCGGTGGGTGGTGAAACACCCGAAGCCAAGGGAGTCTCTCGGAGCACTTTTACATTTCAAGGAGCTCATCGGACAGATACGTCGGGCCCCTACCTGATCATCAAGCCTCAATGTGCCTCCTAGGGGAGGCTGGTATTCATGTGCCACGCCACCTCGCCGATCGGATGTTGCCCCGTGCCTACTCAACGTCAACATGCGACTGGACGCGATCTACCCTGCGACGGGCAGGGCACCGCTCGTTCGCACGCAACGCCAGCCGGCTCAAACTAAAGCTGCTGCCACCAAACGCTCGCTGCTCAAAAGGGGCGATTACAATGACGATCCCTCCACTCGTACTCCCGGGTCTCTCTCTGTTCCCGTCACGCTGGACCCACAGGTTCGAGCATGTCGTCTCAAAACTCCACCCTCAGCGCACAATATATTGTAATATATGAGGAGGCGTAAGTCTGCGCACTTCGATGCAAATCGTTATACTAATGGCCCAACTATACAGGACGGCGATTAGCCTCTGCACCCTTGTAGCCACTGGTACATATCGCCCTGGCGTGCCTTACCTTCCGCTTTTCAACGGAATACTACTCATCTGTTAATGCGCCAGCGTTACTCGTATACGATGTCCTCCTCACCTCAGGGCGGGAATACCAATACGTCTGGCGATCACCTCGGACCTGGTTCTCGCGCGCCCTTTATCTGTGGAACAGATACATGTCCTTGTTTTATTTTCTCCTGGCGCTTGGAACGGTCCCGTCGGTATCGGTATCGGATCTTGTGAGTGTTACTCACGTCCTTAGCATATACAAATTCGAATACATCAAGCATCTGTAGAGGTATCCGCTTTTTTCTTTGAATGCTTTCTATCAGTGCTTGCTGACGTTGGACCCACTGGAAGCTGTGTTGCGCTCGGTTGGCTCTCCTTTGTCGTACAAATTCTGACTCTGGTCGGACCTGCCAGTCAGTATGCCATGTGTTACTCGCCACAGTCAATCCCGCTTAACAGGATATGCCAGTATTCACTACCCTGCGGATATACGCACTCTCACATAAGAACAGGATCGTGGGAGGGGTTGCACTCATGCTGAGCCTGGCACCCTTCGTCATCAACGCGGTCAGTCCCATATGTTCCTTCGTATCATCCTGCGTCCACCAATGGATTCAGCTACAGAGCACCGTGTACCAAGACATCCCCATCAACCTCCCCGCACCGCTGAACTGTCAAAGCCATCGCACGAAGAGCGCTAACTTTTACGTGGGGTGGGGTTTCTTCCTCCACTATATGTACACTGCGCTGACCCATTAGTATGACAGATGTTAGTACGCCTCTTCATGACAACATACAGCCATTAATCTAGGTCGGCAGTGGTTATCGCCTCCAGAAGCTGTATGATCCTCGTGGAGTCGTTAGCCGTCGTGGTCACCTGGCGTCAAACACGTGTGGCGAAACTGAGGACAGGTATGCCGCTACGGCCCTCCCTCGAACAGGTGATGTGGGAAAACGGTATGCTCGACAGGGTATTCTACATGTGTCCAAGTCGCATAATGATCTCATATGTTCGTCCGTTGCACAGGAGCGGCATATTTTTGGTTCGTGCTTTCTTGTTCTGGCACTACACAAGTTCGGATACTGATAAGTTTGTGTGCAGCATCCTCGTGTCTCTAAATGTGGCGGATATGATACTCACGATACTTTCTGTGCGTGCTCGTCCTAGCGTCGCGTAGACAAACTGACCTTCGACTTGCTATATAGATCACAATACAACCGGGCGCGGAGGCTTACATCGCTGGGTTTATTGACCCGTAGGGCCGTCTCCCTGGTCGCATCCAGCGCCACGTTGCTGATGCTTACGATGCACGTCCTGCGCAGCATCTCCTCCATTTTGAACAGCCGCTTCCTGCTCCACCTCCACGAGACTAACGCGCGGCTGGAGGGGGCCGACGCATCGATGACCTCCTACTCTCTTCGCATCGACAGCGGCGGCGACCCGAGGACAGGATCACCCGAGCTCCCGCCGTTCCTAGGCATAATCGGGGGTCCTATCCACTCATTTCCCCCCGATGACCAGGCATCGCTCGACTTCGCACCGCAGTCACGCGAGGAGCCCATACCAGACCCTGAAGCGGCACTGGGGAGTAGCGGGGCCGGTGAACAACCAGCGTGACATGCTCATCCCTCTCTCCCTTTTCGTCCGCTCCGAGTCGCCACTGCTTGGAAGTCGCTTTCTTGGGATTACGACTCGATTTGTATATTTCCATCGAATAGAGATGTTAGTCGTTCATGAGACATAACATACTTGATACGTCAAGTGCTCGATTTCGGGGCACCAAATCAAGCAGTGAGGCGAAGAGAATGATGCAGAGTACTGAGCCGCTGATAGAGTTGCATCAAAATACATGGCGCGTTCAGCTTTCTGAAGCCTGAGGCAGGGAGATATCAGGGACCAAAGCTAAATTCGCGATACATGCATGCAGAACTCTGCTCAGGTAAAGAACACTGGGAAAGTATTCAAAGCCCCAAGTCTTTCCGCTCGTTCAATAGCCGACCTTCCATGCCGCCCTCGATCATCAGGACCTGACCAGTGATGTGCCCCGAGAGGGTCGGCGAGGAGATGACGACGACCTGGCCCGCCACATCATGCGGGGTGGCTACTTTCTTCAGCGGGGACCTGTACATCGCGTAGTGAAGTCAGTGGCACCGCCCTTCCGGAGGCTCTAAGTGTATAGCCGCTTGTGTGCAAGGAACATACGTTGCCAACGCCCGATATACAACGTTCGGGTCCTTTAAAGACTCCTCGGCCATAGGCGTCTTGACCCATCCTGTGGCAACCGGCGTTCATTAAAATCACGACACAGATGCACGCAAGCTCACTAAAGCGTACCTGGCGCAATAGCGTTGACCCGTCCCTTCGGGGCAATCTTCACGATCTCATTCTTCAATGTGAGGCACAGTCCGTACATCATCGCTGTGCAACGAGGCGGAGCCCTTGTCAGCTTATCGCCCGAGTTGCTTGCGAATGCGCACACTCACCGCTCTTCGTAGCAGAATAGTCGGCATGACCCAGCTCGCCATACTTGCCTGCCGTGCTCCCGATCAGCACGATCGCTGCCTTCTCCTTCTTGCCCTCTTCGGCCTGCTCCAGCCCGCGCAGGTACTCGCGCGCGACAAGGAAGGACGACGTGAGGTTCGTGCTGATCGTCGACTCCCACTGCGCAAGCGACATCTGCGCAACTGGCACCTCGCGCGTCTCGTAGTACGCGTGGTTGACCACCACGACCTGCACGGGGCCAAACCCGCTCTGCGCGTCCGCGGCAACGGCGAAGAGGCGCTGCGTGTCGTCTTCGCGGGACAGGTCCGCCTGCAGCGGGCGCAGACGCGTCGAGCCGTGCTCGGTGAGCAGCGGCTCAAGCGGCGCGGACTTGGTGTTGTAGTGCGCAGTCACGCGCGCGCCGACCTCTGTGTTTCGGGTGCGTCAGCCGTGTCCAACGGGAGGCAGGGAAGGTACAGGGATGTCGCGGGCACATGGTGGCCATGTGAAACAGGCCCTGCGTGGGATTGGAGGTACTGACGTAGGAAGCTGCGCACAGTGGCGAGTCCGATACCGCCGCTCGCCCCTATAATCCCCACAGAGATGTCAGAACGATTTACACAGTGCTGAGCTGAAACTTCGAAATGTACCTGTAACCAAAACATGGACGTCTTGCAAACCGAAATCCATGCTGTTAGCTGCTGATCGGTCAAGCCTCACACGAAGTGGTCGCGGGCGTCGAGGATGAAGGCGAAGTGCTTCCAACATCGATAAAGCTCTCAGCTTACGTGGTGTGCACCGAAAGTGACTCACACCGGCACGGAACCCGAGAGATACCATTTGAAGTCGACGATATATAGTGTATCGCTTTGAGAAGTTACAGCCTAGAACCCAACGCGAGACGGTGAGTGCGCGCACGACGTTGTACAAACTAAAGAACCAAACCTCATATATACAAGAAAGCGTGGCTCGAGAGTATCTGCTGGTTTGCGTTCCTGATGGGTAAAATACATTGCGTGCACACCACGGGAAGAGCACATTGCAAGCGGGAATGCGTATGGACAGTCATGGACCATAAATAGTGGGGAGGTATCACAGTGCGATGTAGATGCGGAGGTGCAATACGTATGACGATATAATTGTACGTGACGCCGAGGCATGGTGACCAGCGGAGGGCTCTCCAAGCGGGGGCAGAACGCGTGCGACGTCGTAAGTCGTGAATCGTGAGGGTCGTGAAACACGTCTTCATGGCGGAGAGCAAGACAAGAGGAGGGTCCGGGTGATGAGATGCGAGGAGATGCTGATGATACAACGATCCGAGCGGAGGAACTAGCGATGAACAGTGCGACGACATGGAATACTTGGTTGTGGGGTATCGAGTCCATTGTTGCGGAATGGGATGGGTCGCCGCAGTAGGCCGTACGGGGGCGCGAACGCGAAGCGCTGGCAAGATCGTCATTCCCGGCGGCAAGTTTCAGAAGACGTCGAACAAGACAGCCGGGGATGATACTTCCGAGGAGGACCAGGAAGCGAACGCCGAATGGCGGAAGAACGGGACAGGACGCGTGGACGTCCGTGGTTTCAGGGAGCTGAAGATATAAGAGCACGCTGGACAGCGCTCTTCCCTCGCTCGCGCCTGGCAGTCAGCGCGACTCAACATCGGCGTCTATGACGGCCGTCCATCTCACCTCTGCATCTTATCTCAAGTCAAGCATATCTGGACATCGCATACACTCGCATCCTCTTCCCATAACATCCCTAGGGCGTGGAAGCCCAAGTTTCTTCCGCTGGCGACGAGTGAGAGGCTTCTCCACCGGAGGATCAGGAGGGGGAGGTGTCGCTGATGGTGAGGAGGACAGCGACGACAGCGAGCTGACCGACTCCGCCGATGATCCGGAAGCGGACAGGTCTGGCGTATCCATATCGTCGGTATACATGGTTAAGTCCTTGCCAGCGAGAGCGGACGTGTTTGTCGACTCCGTGTTCAAGGTGGAAGGCGTGCGAGAGGAGCTCTTCGCACGCTTGGCTGCGCTTTGCGAGCTCTCTGAAGTGGCTTGCGATGATGCGGAAGATTCGTCGAACGTTCGTTTCGGTGAGCGATATGAATGTGGCTCTAACGACGGGATAGCAGGGAACGCAGATGCCTGCGACGACGGCGCAGAGGTGGGCGGTGGAGAGGGGGAAGTGGAGATAGGTAACGGGATTTGCGAAGGTGTGGATGGTAGCGCGTCTTCATCCGTTATAGATAAGACAGGCGCATCTACCTTCTTCGGTTCCCGTGCCTTGGTAGGCTTTGCTTTGACCTTCGATACAGGCTTCCTCTTCGACGGCGGAGGAGAAGACGGCTCCCCGTCCGGTGCAGGCATCTCGGACACGTTCGGCAGGCCTGTGTGCGGCCCTCGAAGGTTCCTGATTGACGAAAAATGTTCCCAATCATGATAGCTGGATCTCGATCAGATTCCATGCGTATGAGAGATCGACTAGAGTAGACGTACGCAACGTAGACAGTGCCTTGAGATGTCGTGAGCTCTCCAGCATCCCATACGTGCTTATCCGATGCGGAACGGAGTCGCTCTCGTCTTTGCCGACGTTTCTCGCGGCTGTCTAGGGCCGTATCATCCGCCGACGGAGACGTCTCTGCCTCCGCAGGCTCGTCCGCGAAGTCGCCCCCAGCATCCCACTCGATGACGTACACGAGACCAGGTTGAATGACCTTGACATTCCGCTTCGTCATGTGCGCAAAAGCGGAGAGTTCGAGGTGGCCGCCGTATGTCGCTATGTGTCTTGTCAAAATGCTGTGCTGCGGCAGACGGTTCAAGTGACATACCTGGTTGGCGCATACAGGATAGATGATGTTCGAGCCCTCGCTCGTCCTCGACGAAGGGGGCATAGCGTTCTTTGTGCGCTTCGATCCAGTCGCATATGTCCTGTCTTAGCTTAGGGTGGGAAGAGGGCGTGCCGTATAGCTGGTCGGAAAGCGCCCTGAACAGGCAGTTCCCGTCGCCGATCGTGTGTGCGGCATACAGCCCGAGCTGGCGGAGCTGCGCATCCAGCATCTGGCTGTTCTCCTCGGGGTTGGTAGAGATGGGCTTAAGCGCAAGATGTGATTCAACATGGGGCGCGCTACGATAACGGTCAGGCTGCTCACCTTGCCCCTGCTCCTCGTCGTGCGGGACCGCACTGGCAGATGACGCTATGCGATCAGTCATCGTAGGACGACAGCCCACACGATAAACTCACTCTGCGGGGCCTGGCGAGCATGCTTTCGCTTTGGGGGACCCATAGGTGAGAATGTGGTTCGTGTTCGTTGTCGTCGACGATGGGGTCGAGGTGGTTGAAAACCAACCGGCAAAGTGGTGTTCCGGGGTCTCGACTCCAAGGGACTTCTGACACCGGTAAAGGTGGCTTAGACTTTGATGGGTCACGGTGGATCTTCGTTTCCAACGACTCCGAGAAGTGTTCGTTGGGTACTGCACGAGTCGCAATGTGGTGGAAGGCGATGTAGGAAACGATGAGCTGCAGGAGGTTCAGCTCAAGAGAGTATTGAGAGGACTTGACAGAAAGATCTGTCTGAATCCGAGGGCAGCATTTCCGAGCGGAGCTGCATCCGTCGCTGATCGTTTTGAGCGCCGACTCTGCCCGAGCTGTCAGCTTCCGAGATCGAGCGGCCCGGTCGCCGGCCTTGCGCCGTGAGGCGTGGTCTGGCGTGGTCCGTGGGGCAGAAGCTGGCAGAACTAGTGGCAATGGCGGGGCGCAGTGGCAGCGCAGCCTGTCGTCGTCGCCGTCGACGTCGATCACCACGTTCGCGACATCGTGCTGCACGACGAGCACAAGCTTGTGAGTTTCTCTGACAGTGAACTCGTTCTTTTGCTGACGGGGCTGATAATATTAATCGACCAGTCATCTGCCTCCGTTCTCACGTCGGTGTGTCCAGCCTGCGGATCGCACTCCTGTGGCTGCGTGGGGACATTCCTCCCAGGCCCCTCCATCGAGACGTCGACGACGCCGTACACCCCTCTGTCTTGCCCCGCAGCTGCTTCTGAACTCAGACGGCCACCTTGCTATTGATCCCTGCGCAATCCGCAGCATCGCGGACCTAACTCGACGGTAGAAACACAGATCTTTCCGTCGCTATCGGTCACAAGTATCGTCGCCTGGCGTCCCAAATACCCGCCCGCTCGCTGTATTTCTAGCACCCAACCATGGTGATCCTTGACGAGAAGACAGTCACGATGTATCCCCCTCCCCCGCCCTACGCTCTGCCGGACCCTGTCAGCCCACCACCGTTCCCCTCGCATAACCGACCTCCTCCGACACTGGTTACACTGCCCCCACACCTCTTGTTACGAATCGTCTACGAGACGTTCCCCCCAGGAACGTTGAAGAACCAACGGAAGGTGCTTTACTGGCTTACAATGAGCCTACGGCTCGTTAATCGGGCATTATACGTTGGTGAGTTCAATCATATCGTCGCACTCGGACAAGAGAGCCTCGCGGAAGACTACACCCTTCCCTTCGCCCCCATATCCTGTATCGACGCTCTCCTGTACGTATCACGTAGTAGAAGAGGCGAAATCAGAGATATGTGCTCCCTCCCATCCGCGTCTGAGAGTTCCGTATGACGGCACTGAGTCTGTGTACACCCGATGCTGACACCTTGTGCAGCATGTATGCACGTCCTCCGCTCCACGTACCTCCCCGCCTACGCCTCGCTCATCCGCCCGCCGTATACCTCCGACCCCTTCCCGCTATCGCTGCCGGACAGCCCCTTCGCCGCATACGCTTCTTCATCCTCCCCACTCTCGTCACCGCTTCTCCCACTGCAGTCGATGCAGCGGGAAACGCGCGTGCTCGATCTCTACATCGCCCTCAAGGTGCGCGAGGACGTTTGGGCAGACGAATCCGAGCTTCACCTCGAGCGCGAGGAGAGCTTTAAGGACCTCTTCGACCTCATGCAGCCGCGGGCGCGCCTGGAAGATCTCGTCCGTGCCTATGGTCGACGAGACGGCGTCGTCTCGGTCCTGTCGTCATCCGGCACCACCCCCCTCGTCTCGTCGCCATGTCCCCCGAAGAAGTGCGCGAGCGGCGTGGGCAGCTCGGCCGGCAAATCGAGGGTCGTGACCCGCACGACGAATCAGGCGCTGCCGTTCCATGCGCTGTCGGTGTCGTATTCTCCGAGGGCAGTGGGGATCGTGCTCTTGACGAAGGAGCGCAAGAAGACGATCGTGCAGGTGCCGCGCACGAGGGAGGAGACGCTGGAAGACTCCGCGAGGAAGCTGGTGAGGGAGCTCCGGGGATGGATAGCTGCGAACCCCAACCATGGCATCCGTTGATCCTTGTTGTAGTGCTTTTGCTTGCTCGAGCTCTGTATCAATACACCTACTGTACGTACTGCCCACGGACACTGTCCGTGATCTGGAATTTTGTATCCTTTGTATATTCTTACTTAACATGTACTCTTGCGATCTTCGTTCTCAGGCCTCTGTCACCCTCAATATCTCGCATACACATGTGCTATTCACAAGAAATACATGTACATAAACTACAGCGCCCTAAGGAGGCAGGTATGAAGGACATTGCAGTAAGGAAGGTAACCAGTGGCCATATCAGTCAGCACCCAAACGCATAAGCAGCCCGAAGACATGCGAACATAACGGCAGTAGACTGTGCGTCAGCGTATGTACCAGAGAGCGCCAGCTCGCGTATCGCGTATGCCATGTACCGTGTACCGTGGTCCAAAGGGGATACGAACCCGACCGGCGCACCCACCCTCTAAGCGGAGACGTCTATAGAAGCAGCGGCGGCGACCGCGCGCAAATACTTCATACCCAGGACCCGTGGATGAGCGCATCCCACGCACTCTTCGACTGCAGCGTGCCGATGAAGTTCGTGCGCCCGCCGGGCGTCGAGCTCCCGGACACGCCGCCGGCGACTGGTAGCCTCGCGTTCACCGCGTCTGGTGCGCGCGGGTGGGCGTCGTCCAGGCCGTGCACGGCTGAGGACTCGACGGCGGGATGCGCCGGCTGGTGGTGGGCGTGCGACATGGGGGTGCCCGTGGGCGTGGAAAGAGGGGACCCGTGGGAGCTGGATGAGGATAGAGACGCTGCGAGGGGGATGGCGGAGTGAGGGCAATGCAGCGCGGGGCTGGCGGTGCCCGACGTGGTCGAGGATCGGGCTGGGAGCGGACGTTTCTGCGTGCGGCGTTAAGGCTCGCTCTCCGAGCGCGTATGACAAAGGGAGCCCGGTGCAGCATGAAGGGGGAGGGTGGCGAGAGTTCAAGTCAAAGACGCTGCTGTACTCACTGGAGAGAGGATGGAGCCAAGCGCGAGCCTGAGGCTGTGGACGTGAGCCTCGTCGCGGTGGTCGTCATGAGCCGGCTGCGCAGAGGTATATGAGCACATCCGATCCATTACGGGTGTAAAGGGAACGACCGACCATGATGATCGTACGTCTAGGTCTAGTTCAAGGGTGTGCAGTGCCGAACAACAGATCTAGTCTGAGGCGAGAGACCTGGGGCCGGGAGTGCAGCGGCCGTCGAGAGGGGCTGTGGTGGTTGGAAGCAAGACAGGTGGGGGCAAAACGGCGGCATCCTGTTTATATCAGCGAGCCCCACGCCTGTGCTGCAAACGCAGTCAGCTGGGATGGGCCAGGTCGCGTCAACAAGTGCAGACAAGCGGGCAGAATGGCCACGGGACGGCCCATCTCTGGGGAAATGCGGGGTAATCGATCGTTTCTCACGCCCCTATGGTGAGCCGGCGCCGTCGGTCAGGGACGCTTGTACGCTCTCATACAGTCCTGGTTCCGAGAAAACCCGACCTGCTTGTCAGCTAAGACACAGGAGATGCGACGATCCACTCACGAGTCCAATGCGCAGATCTCCATGTTACACACGAGCGCCCAGCACCAAGCGGAAGTCATAGTTGCCAAGTTCCCGTGTGAGGTGCAACGACTCGTCTGCGCAGGCAATATGCTTTTGGTTCACTCAAGGTGAGGCGTCAGCATAGGCTGCTCGCGTAATGTAAACGGTTACCCATGCGTAGACCGATCTGATGAGGTGTACGCTCTCATTCGTGGTTATCTCTACGTAAGAACACTAAAGAAGGCGCAATATTGTCGCAGGGCGGAAGTCGAAGGGTAAGGCAACGAGATAAGGATGTCAATACAATGCACGGACCTTCTTTTCATATATATCGATACATGTCGCACAATTTCGTCTCTTTCTTTCACAAACCACCTCGGCTCCCGACCTCATACATTCAGCTCTGCCTTGCCCGCCTTGCCGAGCGCAGCCTGGAACTCGTTGTCGGCAAGCGCAGGGCGTACCCACTCCGCAAGGAACTTGTCGACCTGCTGCGGCGCACGTCCAATGAAGCTCTTGGGCTCGAGCAACGCCTCGAGCTGGCCCTTGATCGGGTCGAAGTACGGGTCCGCGCGAACACGTTCAATAAGGTCGTTCTCCAGCCCAAGATGCTTGACCTGGTGGCCCGCTTCGTGCGACAGGACCTGAGGGTAGATTGGATATCAGCAGGTTCTCCTCCGTTAAGGAGTCGAAAAGGACGCACTCGGATCTTCTCGTGCGCCTCTTGGCGATCCCCGCCGCTCTTCACGATGGCCATGATGATGTTCTCCGTGGCCATGAAGGGCAGCTCCTGCGAGATGCGGCGCGCGATGACCTTCGGGTACACGACCAGGCCCTCGGACACATTCTGCAGCGTCGTGAGCACGATGTCCGCGGTGAGAAACGCCTCGGGAAGCGTGATGCGCCTGTTGGCGCTGTCGTCGAGCGTGCGCTCGAACCACTGCACACTTGCGGTGCCGAGGGCGTTCTGCTGGATCGTCATGAGGTGCCGCGCGAGACTGCAGATCCGCTCGGAGCGCATCGGGTTCCGCTTGTATGCCATCGCGGAGGACCCGATCTGCGTCGACTCGAAGGGCTCCTCAACTTCCTAAGCCCGGCATATTATGTTAGAGTGCCCAGCTGTTCACTGACCCGGATGCGTACCTTCAGGTTAGCGAGGAGACGCAAGTCGGTGGCGAGCTTGTGCGCTGTCGCACCGAAACTGGCCAGGGGCGCGAGGACGTCGACGTCGATTTTCCGGGAGTATGTCTGGGAGGAGACCGGATACGCATAGCCAAACCCAGACAGCTCGGTGACACGGCGGTCAAGCTCTTCGACCTGGCATCGCACGGTAAAAAATGCCAACACCAGTCGTGCATGTGCTGAACACGCACCTTGTCATGGTCACCGTCAAACAGAGTGAGGAAGCTAGCTTGCGTGCCCGTCGTGCCCTTGACACCACGGAAGCCGAGATCGTCTCTTGCGCGCTTGATGTTGCGCAGATCCCAGAGCAGTTCCTATTTCCCCGCGCGGTCGGCTCAGGGCGCATACATCGACCAAACAAGAGGTCCTCGTACCTGAATCCAGAGTGTGGCACGCTTCCCGACGGTGGTCAATTGGGCGGGCTGGAAGTGCGTGAACCCGAGCGTAGGGAGATCGCGGTATTGCTCCGCGAACGTCGCAAAGCGGTCGATCACGGTTGCGAGTTTTGCAAGGAGGAGCGTGAGTGCTTCGCGGATGAAGATGAGGTCCGCGTTGCTATAGGCAGAATGAGAGTCTAATCAAGAGGTGAAGAAGCGTTTCGCTCACTCGGTCACATAGCAGGATGTCGCTCCCAGGTGAATGATGCCCGCGGCGGCAGGCGCGACTTGCCCAAAAGTATGGACGTGCGCCATCACATCATGACGCCTCTTCTTCTCCTCGACGGCCGCGATCTCAAACTGTTCCGGGTCCAAATGCTACTTGGACTGTTAGCATCCGCCGCGCGCAGTCAAGCCGGTGCAGAAATATGCGTACAAGGTTCGCCTTCATCTGCTCGACGGCCTCATCAGAGATGGGGAGCCCGAGTTCCTTCTCCGCGACGGCGAGGTTCAGCCACAACTTCCGCCAGGTGAAAAAGCGGTTCTATGCAGATGACTGAGTTTTTTGATAGTACAAGTGAATCCGACGAGGCATACTGCCGGGGAGAACAGGTGGGCCATTTCCTTGCTTGCATACCGGCTACAGCGCTGTCAGAAAGAAGTCTGGGGTTGCGTGCGAGAAAATATACCTTGAAAGTGGCGTCTGATATGTGTCGAAAGCCTCCATTTTATCGTGCGGATGGTAGAAGTGGTTTGAGCAACCGGGGGAGTGAGTGAGTGAGTGAGCGAGTGAGTGAACGCTGAGTGAGTTGGTGCATCTCGCTGGAGATCTCGAAATGATCCAGCCGATCTTCAAATGAGTCACATCACAGATCAGCAATCCAAAAGAGGAAAGCAGGATTGTCACATGTACAGCATCTTCAAAGAGCTGCGCAATTCGGTGGGATCGCCTTCTTGTCTGAACATCTTCCATATGTGCTTATGGCCTTAAATCTTCCGGAAGACCTCTCCAACGGGTACAGTCTCCGGTTAAATCTATTTACGTCTCTCTAATGAGCAAACTCAACAGTACCATCGAAATGCCCTGTCGGTGGATTTCGAATATGGGACTCGTGCATGTGAGCCCAGTTGCTCGCAAAAGTCAAGTCTGAACCACTATCAAGATGCTCAAATCGCACGTCTGACTGCGCTAGTGACCTCTCAGAAGTTAGGATACTTTTGAACCCTCAGGCTACTTAGCCATAGCATGCAGCTGTGCATGTTTGCATCGCGACTTGTGCGCCTGAAATTTATCCAAGTGGTATAAAAACATACTGGCTATTTAGCGAGAAGTTCAACGCCTTGGTGATCGGCCGTAGGAGCCCTTGCCACAGGTGCATACTTAGACCATGAATGTCACGGCGGTCGGTAGATTGTGACATGTTACGTCACAATCGCCGCGCAGGATTAGGGCCGGTCGGAGATGGATCGGGCGCCACCCTGGTTGACTTCGAACCACAACTTCAACACGCATACGAGCATCCCGCTCTTTCCGCCTCTCATCCTCGAGCCATGGTATGTCTCATATACTTCTATTCTGTCGTGGGACTAACGTCTGGAGTAGTCTGTCCCTCCTGCCGTCCTGCGCCGTCTCATGCGCGAGCTTGCTGAGCTCCGAACCAATCCCCCTGAGGGAATACGCGTCGTTACGAACGAAGACAACATGTTGGACGTGACAGGCATCATCGAGGGCCCAGGTGCGCATCCTCAGTTTTCATTCCCTTCATACCTGGGCTTACAACGCGTTTGATGCAGAGGGCACGCCGTATGCGGGAGGATACTTTAGGGTTAGGTTCCAATTCACGGAGGAGTTCCCCGCCGCGCCACCGAAATGTGCGTATGTCTACCGGTTGTTCACGCCCCGTATACTCATAGCGGTCCTTCATAGGTTGGTTCTCCACCAAGATCTTTCATCCGAATGTCTCGACATCAGGCGAGATTTGTGTGAACACGCTCAAGAAAGACTGGAAGTCGGCTTATGGAATAGGCCACATCCTTCTCACGGTGAAGTGCTTGCTCATCTACCCCAATCCCGAGTCCGCGTTGGATGAGGAGGCTGGAAAACTGCTGCTCGAGGACTACAACACGTATTGTGAGCGCGCACGGCTCATCACGAGCGTGCACGCGAAACCAAAGGTATGTTGACATGAAATATACGTCCTCACCACTACTTACACCAAGCAGGTGCGGCCGGCGGAATTCAACACACCATCGGCGTCAGAAGCTACCGCTACGCCGGCGGCTTCGACGTCGAAAGTTCTGCCAACCGCAACCACAACAATATCCTCGAAAGCCACATCTCCGCCACCATCCACCCCGTCACAGCCCCTTCATCCATCAACGCCCAACACCTATCCGTCCACGACGCCGTCGCCGAATCTATCCGCTGAGAAGAAGACAGCAACGAAGGAGCGCCTACCTTCGCCATCACCTCTTGGAACAGCAGATTCCAACATCGCGGTCAATGTACCCACAGATGCTACGGCGACAAACAAGGCGGTCAAGCGAGCGGCGGTAACCACTGGGGCGGGTGGTGAGAAGCGGAAGAAGGCCCTGAAGCGACTGTGAGATCCTGTTACCGGTCGGGGTATATGCGCGCCGCGAACCTCCCATGGATTGCATTGAGGCCCTATGTTCTTGCGCTCATGGGCGCACCTGCGATAGGTGTATGTATCTGTAGGGCACTTGGACATTATTAGCTAGGCTTGGATGTGTCTAGGTATCTGTTGTTATGATTACATGCTGTTGCTGTCCACATCAATCCTTGCCTATGCTCTCCGCTAATCTACCTCCCCGACTTCCTTCCATACTCACCTCCTTCAATGTTCGCGCCCTTCACTCATCATATGTATGTATGTGGTAGGGCCGGTGTCTGCTTTTCTTTTTACCGCGGCGGCCAGACGGCCCGCTGAGATCATATGATGTCATTGTTAGGTGAGTGCGCACGTCGCAATCGTCTGCATGCACTCTCACTCTCACACTCATCTTCTACAGCTTCACACCTTCTCAGATCCTTTACGAACCCAGATTCCTACTCTGTGATAGCGACAAGTGCGTGAGGATGTTCTCAGGACGACGGTTTCTCGAGCGACTCACAGGTCAATGGCAGTGGTCGCTCAAACAATTGTGATAGTCGGCGGTGGCATTATCGGCTGCACAACAGCTTACTACCTCGCCTCGCACCCCAAATTCGACGGATCTTCTACCACCATTACTCTCATCGAGGCATCAAAGAATGGCGTGGCGCAGGGCGCCTCTGGAAAAGCCGGCGGGCTCGTGGCGAAGTGGGCGTATCCGAAGGAGCTCGTGAACGTCTCATTCCCAGAACATGTCCGCCTTGCGGAGGAGCATAACGGCACCGAGCGCTGGGGCTGGCGTTTTGTAAACTGTGGCAGCTGGGAAGGCCGCGGTGAGTTGTCTGGTGAGTCTGGGAGCGGGGTCGGGGCGGGCGGAAAGCGGAAGAGCCTGGAGAAGACGCTCGGGCTCGACCCCGACGAGGCGAAGAAGCAACGAGCAGCGACCGGACTACCGGACGACCTCAACTGGGTGGAGCCTGCGTTGACAGAAGCATACTCGCCCATGGCGCCGAAGGGGGCGACCGCCCAGGTGCACCCGTACCTCTTCACGACGAGCATGCTCGAACTCGCACAGGCACACGGCGTTGCGCTCGTGCAGGGCAGGGTCACCGCCGTCAACGTCAGCGACAGCGGGAGCACGCGGCGCGCAACCGGGGTCACCTACACCGCACCTGGTACGGACGACCCGCAGATCCTCCCCGCGACACACGTCATTCTCGCCGCGGGCGCATGGTCGCCCAAGATCGTCCCCGCGTTGCCCATCATCGGGACGCGCGCGCACAGCATCACCATCCGCCCGACGCCCGGTACGCGCATCGCGCCCTATGTGCTCTTCACCGAGATCGCCCTGCCGGGGGCAGGCGTGCGCGTCAGTCCGGAGATCTACGCGCGGCCGACGGACGAGGTGTATTGCTGCGGACCGGGCGACGACTCTGCGGTGCCGGACACGGTGGACGACGTCGTCGTCGACGCAGAAGCTTGCGACAGCATTCGGGAGCACGTCGCGAGTATATCCCGGGAGCTGCGCGAGGGCGAGGTGGAGCGCCGCCAGGCGTGCTTTCTTCCGGTCGTGAGCACCGGCGGAGGGCCGATTGTGGGCGAGGCGAAGGAGATTGCGGAGGGCCTGGTCGTCGCTACCGGACATACGTGCTGGGTAAGTGAGCTCCTAGCCAGATGCATGGAGACGCTAAATCGTTGCGCATGGTAGGGAATCTGCAATGCTCCAGGGACGGCGAAGGCCATCGCGGAGCTCGTGTTTGACGGGAAGATCAAGTGCGCAAACTTGAACAAGCTGAAGCCGTCGCAATTCTTGTAAGCGTAGAGGTTACTCGCGTGCGCTTTTTCCCTCGCGCCTTTTCTCCGAGGGCTCGAGCCCCTGTGGAAAAAACTCAGGAGCAGGACACGTCCAACGACGACGACGACCCGAAGTTGTATCGATAGATTGTGCCTTGTATTCATATATCTCCTTATAGATGTCTCACACTCTGAGTGATCAGTGCTTTCAGTATACGTATTACGCATACACTCTGAAGAACTTTGCTGGATGTGCTTCGCCTAGATCTAGAGGCAAGCGATAGTACTAGTAGACGTATGACCAACAGCGTTATGCAAAGCGGCATATCATACTCCGCAAGACGTCTACATCATCCTGACAGGTGAGTTCCCAGAAGCTCCAACTCGACATCCCAATATATGCAACTAACATCTCTACGTACTTCACAGGGACAAGCGGCGGTATCGGACTCGCCACCGCGCGCAGCTTCCTACGTCAGTACTTCCGGTCCCCCGCAGTGCCTGTTTCACCATGCCACCGTGCGCCCGCGGGCGCGCCGCTCTGCACCCTTGCGCCTTCCCTGTCACCCCTCCGACATCGCACACGGCTGATGCACACGAAACACATAGGTCGGCGCGCGCGGGGCGGGAGTAGCTGCGCGGACTGCGGCAGGCCTAGGGGGGATGTGCGGACCCAGAGGCGACTTGGGCGCCGGCACGCCGAGCAGGAGAACGCTGCTTCGTTGCATGCACCGGCTGTGCCTCTGTGAAGAACAAGATCGCGAAGATTGGCCCGGAGGGACGGTTCGAGGTTATTGCGCGCCAGGTACGTTTTCGTTCACGGTTAGTCTGCGAGCATGTCGTAAGTTTAATGAACGCCGGCTGTTGCAGGTTGGGTTGAGACGCCCATCGCGGCCGAGGAATCGTTGAGTGGTTGAAGGGACTGGATGTTGTGAATCCGGCGCTGACAACGTACGTCCTCTGTGTGCTGGCTGTTTGATGCCTTCAATATACACTTCCCAAATATGTTACAGCGAATCTTCGCCCGAGGGATCTTGACAGGACTCGGAGTCAATGGAGCGAATCCTTGAGCCTCACCGCTTCGCTACGTTCCTCACCCTACCAGTGCCTGCCAGTGCCTGCCGCAAGGCTCTCCGTCCTTGTCCACTGAATTCAGAGACTGCAAACGTTTGAGCTGGCAAATTAGCCCGTAAACTTTGAAGCGATTGTTCTGCAGTAATTCTAAGCTTGCAAAGCAGCTCGCACCAGCCTCCGTTATCGAGTGTATATGAAACTTATTTTGGTGGTACTATGACAGTCTTTCGAAGATGTATATGGGTTTTTGTAGTATGTCGAATCCGTGCACTTTCTAGAGTCCCCGGCTCCCCGATAGCCTGTAAGTACGGCTCGATGCCGAGGTATGCCGACGGGGGCCGGAAGCAAATTGGAGGTAGACTAATCGGGACGGTGTTGAGCGTAACTAGCGCGCCACGTGGACGAGCCGCCGCGACGAGCTCGCTGTTTCGGGCATCGACCAACACCCGTTTCACAACGACGAGCAGCGTGCTCTGAGTCCGCGGTCGTCCGGAAGACCCTCACCGTTCCCCGTGCCCCCATCAGTCCCCGCTTGCTTAGTCAGAACAGGACACACGTTCTTGCTTCTCGCCGGGACCTGCCATTCTTTGTTCTGCTACCACCCCGAGCCCTGCGCTGTCGGCCACAGCGAACTCTTGTTCTCATCCGCCCACCACCACTCTCCTTGTCGACGTCGTCGTCCCTGAAGCTCTGCCGACGGGCGCAACATCACGCTATCACGTTGTCGCGTCGCTTAGCCCGTATGTTTGTGTCAGCGTCTTCTTTTCCTCATCTTTTCTCACATCGTGCGTTCAGCCTGGTTCACTTTCTCCGGATCACCCACTCCCCCCAGCCATGGATCCGTTCTCCAGCCTGCAAGTTCCCGATGGCTCCCAGCCTGGTCCCTCGCGCCAGCATGGTGCGAGGCCTGTCTCTGTGCAGCCGACCAGTTCGAATGCTGCCAACTCGCAGTCGGCGTCGCGCAAACGTGCTTCGCATACTGTCGTGACCTCCCAGCCCCAACAGGAGGAGCAGCCTGGCTACCGTGACATCTACTCTCACCCTGCTGCTATGGAGTACGCAGCAGCCCACCCGAGGCGGACTATCCCCAAGTTCGGACCATACCTCCTCCTACAGACCTTGGGCGAAGGGGAGTTCGGCAAGGTCAAACTCGGGCTTCACATGCAATGGGGCGAAGAGGTCGCCGTGAAGCTTATTCGACGAGGCAACATCGACTCCAGCGTGCGCATGTCGAAGGTGGAACGAGAGATCGAGGTCTTGCGGGTGCGTGTTTCATGAGCTGTGATCATATCCCGAGGACGCGCATAAACGTGCGGACGCTAGACCCTCAAACATCCCAACATCGTCCGACTCTACGACGTTATCGAAACGGACAAGTACATTGGTATCATCCTCGAGTACGCGTCGGGCGGCGAGTTGTTCGACCACATCCTCGCCCATCGCTATTTGCGGGAGAAGGATGCTTGCAAGTTGTTCTCCCAACTCATCTCCGGCGTCTGGTACATCCACCAAAAGAAAATCGTTCATCGGGACCTCAAGCTCGAGAACCTGCTCCTGGACCGTAACCGGAATGTCATCATCACGGACTTCGGCTTTGCCAACCGCTTTGAACACCGGTCAGACGATCTCATGCAGACCAGCTGTGGGTCTCCCTGCTATGCTGCACCTGAGCTCGTCATTTCCGACGGCCTGTACGTCGGCTCTGCGGTCGACATCTGGTCTTGCGGCGTCATCTTGTATGCGATGCTGGCGGGTTACCTCCCATTTGACGACGACCCCGCTAACCCGGACGGTGACAACATCAACCTGCTGTACAAGTATATCGTCAACACACCCCTGTCTTTCCCCGACTACATCTCCAAGGAAGCGCGAGACCTGCTCTCAATCATGCTCGTTCCCGATCCTGCGCGTCGTGCAGATCTCCCCACTATCATGGCCCATGAATGGCTTGCCCCCTGTGCCCATGTCTTCCAGAAGACCGTCGCGGAGGTCGAGCGAACTGCTATCGAGCAACACCACCAGAAACGGCTTGCGTACCAGAAGCAGATGAAGCAAGCAGCTGCGACGGACGCTTCAGCTTCGAAGATAGCACGCAGTCAAAGTGCCAGGACCGACGCATATGCCCCCTCTACGTCGCCTTCTGGCTCGCGGAGCCATCGCGAACAGCGGTATGCGCAGCAGGCTCAGCCCGAGTTCCTGTACGAGACCTCTGCACCTTCCAGCGCTGGCCGTCGTGGCGTTAACTCTGCGATCGTTCTCCCAACCTCCTCCCCTCTTGGTCTCGACGACGACCCTTTCGCTCCCTCGCCGTCTCAGGAAGTCCCTTCTATTTCTCTCCCCTCGGGCATGGCTCCTATGGACGTCTCCAACGGCATCCACGAGGACAGGATGCAAGTCGACAGCGATGCACCCAGGTCCACCGCTCCTCCTCCTACCTCTTATGCACCTGTCAAAACGACGTCCCCAGAGTCGAAGCGGAAGGCACCCAATCGCCATACTATTCAGGTCGAGTACGGAGAGTCGGATGCACAGCCAGAGCCTCAGCGCGAGCGGACCCGTATCAACGTCAACGGGTCCTCTCCTTCGCAGGAGCGCACGGCGAGGAAGCAGTCTTCAGACATCGAGCGCCGGTCGTCGCAGAAGCCCCTTCCGGGCACGCCTTCGTCGAGTTCACGGCAGCGACAGGAGATCACGCCTCCGAAGTCTGCTTCGTCTCCTGTCGTCCCTGTCTCCCCCGAGCACGCGCCAGTTGTATCTATCGAGGTCACTGGTCCTCCCGGAACCCCCCTCGCACCGTCGGACGAGAAGCTGGCGCACTACCAGAACGGCAGTAACGGATCGACGGGTTCGGGATCATCGAAGCAGAGCCGCCACAAGAAGGGGCTGTCCATCGACAAGATCGGTCTATCAAAGATGTTCACCTCCGGATCGAATGCGGAGCAGTCCAACGGCACAGTCGGACGAACGCCCTCGCAGAGCCAGAAGTCGGTTGGGCGGTCCTCTTCCAGAGACGTGCCGCCTTCCTCGATGAAGGACATCGGGCGCCGGCCGTCGAGCGTGCAGGTCCCGTCGTCAGCAGCCAGCGCTGCAGACACTAGCACGGATGCAACGCTACTCAGCCCAAGCGGCACCGTGAACGGCAAGAAGTCGAGGCGCAACACCCTCACCGTGATGGTCGCACCCATCCGCAGCTCGATAAAGGCACGGTCGAAGAAGGGCGCCGAGACGCCGATGAAGGAGAAGCCGGACGTTGCGCTCGAGAAGTCGCGCACCCCCGACGAACGCGATGCGCCCGCGGTGCCGCCGAAGACGCCGCAGGCGCTGCGCTCCGGACAGGACGAGGCCGCCGGGTACTCTACAGCCTCCTGGAAGAGCCAGCGCGTGCCGATCCCGGCGTCGACGGTCAAGGCGAGCAAGGTCATGCAGTGGTTCCGCTCGAAGAGCAAGGGCCGCGCCGAGCTCTCCGAGGAGGAGACCGAGAAGGTTGTGCCGCCGCCTGCGGATACCGAGCGTTCCGCTCAGCGACCGACGACGGCCGCGCCGTACGCTATCAACACGTCGGCCGCGCAAAACCTCACCACGCCCGGGTCAGACAAGCTGCACTCCCCGCTCCCGCTTACGGCGACGCCGTCGGACGCGTCGTTCGCGCCGCACAGCCTCACAGAATTCATGCGCAAGCAGTTCACGCCCGCCCGCGCCAACTTGCGTGTTCACCACGGTGCGGTGGACCAAACGACGATCACGACGGGCTCGCCGCCGGAGGTCATGAAGCACGTCAAGCTAGTGCTGGAAGGCATGGGCATCGACATCGACATCGAACACGAATACAAGTATAGGTGCATCCGGCCGAAGAAGAAGCGCGCTGGTCTCGGGTTGCGCGATGGCTCTGGCAGCCTGGCAGCGTTCACTATGGTCGGCTCAGCAGCTTCGGGAGGGGTATGTATTGTTGTTGCCGCGGAATAACTTGATGCTGATACCCAATGATTGCAGGTCGACAAGCGCGGCTTGCCTCTTCCTTCGCAGTCCAACACTTCTTTCAGTGCCTCCACTGGCGGAATGCTAAGAGGCCTGCTGATGCGCCGCCAGTCGTCCCAAGTCTCGACTGGTACGCTCCACCAGGTCTCGCCGTCCCTCGAGTCCGAGGCCGCTTCCGATACCGTTCTCGTCGGCGCGGCCCCTGCGGGCTCAGGCGAGGTGCCTTCGCCCATCTCTTTGGAGACGATCTACGGCGACACAGTACAAGATGCCGGCGACGAAGTGCGCTTCTCGGTGGAGCTGACGCGGCTGGACCGTTTGGACGACACGTACAGTCTGGATATCAGGAGATTGAAGGGTAACCTGCGGAGCTACAAGTTCCTGTACGATAACCTTAGACAGTGAGTACCTTCTTGGCGTGAGATGCGTGGGGACACTAACGTTTTTGCAGACGTGCCGACCTCCAGCGGTGAGCAACACCGTGCACAAGTATACCTCCCGGCCTCGCATCGGCATGACTCTCGCGTTCGCAGCATCGTACATACATGTGTCATACCATCGCTCCCGCACTGTCCATACGGCTCAGGCTCGTGTCCCCTTACGCTTAGTTTCCGCCTAATTCTCTCCCACCTCACTCCCCACACCCCCATCTCCCCTGACTTCCCGCTCCGGCCCTTGTTCTCTCTTCTCTTTCTCCTGGTAACCATATTGGTCTTGGCCTTCCCGTCCGCGCTTCCTCTTCGCTCCCCCTCCGTTATCGTGCCCGGTTCTCCTCTGGACGCCGCTCGAGAGATCGTCTGTCTGTCCCGTTTTTTCTTACTTAGTCACTTGCCGCTTCCCGAGTATATGATATCCCAGGTTTCGGAGGATCCGCAATCATGTCATAGCTACAGCATCCGTACCCCGTTCTGCGCACTCATAAGTAATCCGCAAAATACATATACCATTGGCTTCCTCGACCCGACAGACGTGGCTCCGACTTCCAAGCATGGCCCAGATCAGCAGCGGGTGTGCTGATGTTTGGGGGTAGAGGCGCGCGCCTCTGGTGGCGGCTGGGGACGATGACGGCGACCGTGTTGGCATGAGTGTTGACCATCACGACGTCGCCCAGCCTCGACGCAACGGCAGTGCCTCTCCCCCGCTGCACGGCCTTGCGGATATAGTTCGTTGCTGCGCAGCATCTGAAATGCTTTCTCGGTGACATAACTTTCCAGGCGTGCTTTGTTCTTGTGTCTATACCTCCAGACCGCCGCGGCGCCACTGTGGCCCACAACATCTTAATCCTGACCACATCAATCCTGTAACAGCCAGGAGAACGTTCTATCAGTCATGATTCTTCACCCAACGGACGGGAATAGCGATGCACATGCAGGTAACGCGCGCATCTCTTGCGTGGTTGCTTTGCGAGGACCGTGGCTAATTCACATTTTTGGCCATGCTGCAGATACCAGAGATGCGCGCATGTTCAGCCCACGCTGGTACATCGACAAGCTAGAATTCAAAGATACAGGCTTCGTGACAGCGAGTTGAACTTACTCTTATTTCCAAACTTTGTACTGACAAACCACCCGACAGGACCTAGGCTTGACGGACAGCAGCCGCGAGGTGGTCCATGCGGGCCCGCTCTTCCGGCAGACCGAGAATAGCCCGCTGAAGCGCGCCATGAGCAGCTGGAAGCAGCTCTGGGTCGTCCTTTTCGACAACTACCGTAAGTCGTCGGCGGCACGGCGCATGGCCATCGCACGCGTGCTGACGGAAGTTCGCAGTCGTGATGGCGAAGCAGAAAGGCCACGGCGCCGACGCGCGCTACGTCGTATGGAAACCCGTACGTGCATTCTCCGCGCAATGATGCACGCGCTGACCTGCCCTGTAGCCAGTGCGTCTGGAGCTCCTCGCGCTCGAGAGCCTCTCGATCCGCCCCGTGCAGCGCAGCAACACGCTCAGCCGCATGATGCGCCCCGGGCGGAGCGACTCCTCCGCATCCGGGCGCATCTCGCCCGACCCCGCGCTCGCCTGGGACACGCACCCCGGGAGCGCGGACACGTACTATCCGCTTTCGATACAGGCGCACGGGAAGCACGGGGCATCGTATACCCTGTACACGCGTACTGTTGAGGAGCGCAGTGAGTGGCGGCGGAAGATGCGCGAGGCAATCGAGGCGCGCAAGGCGGTGAGGGAGGCGGGGAGTATCTTCCGGCTGGAGACGATCACGGCGGACACGGCGTCGAGCCAGGAGGTCCCGGCGCAGCAGGCGGGGTTGGTGACCGGCCGGGTGTTTTGCACACTTCCGTTTGGTAGGCGTGGTCCTTTGCGAATTTGAGGGCGTGTACTGAACTGTATTGACAGGGTTGGCCGACGGCCGTCGTTTCATTGCCATAGGAAGCGAGGATGGCGTGTGGATAGGCATGCCGAACCGACCGCAATGTATGACCGATGCATTCCTAATTTTGGTGAACGTGTGCTGAATGTTTCCTCTCCTGCGTAGCAATACGACGAGTGATGTCCCTGAAGATGGTCACCCAAATCGCGTTTATCGCCGAGTATGGTTTTCTGATATTTCTAGCTGACAAGGTGGGCGGATTAGCTCAAGCACATTAGCTTTTAACCCCCTCCCGCCAATCTGTGACAGGTGCTTCATGCGGCCGATATTGAAAGTGTGGTGCCGAGCAACACCAAGCAGGGAGAGCAGCCAGCAGCATTCGGGTTGCAGAGACTAAGTAATCCCCATACGCCCATCCACTTCTTCAGCGTTGGGTGCTGGGCAGGGCGAACTCTTATCATTTCCAAGAAGAGGAAGGGTGTAAGTACACGCTTCAGAGATGTCGGCTGATTGTTAACCAGACTGTTTGCTATAGCTAGACAGCGTTTTCCGTATTTTGGAGGTAACTCGCTCCAAGGAGCCATGGGCAGCGCAGGAACCGCCAAAGATCGTAGTCTACAAGGTACGCTACGATACGGCTAGTGTGATCCTCAATATGTTGATTAGGCTGTGTAGGACTTTTTCTTGCCCTCAGACGCGCACGACATTCTGTTCCTCAAGACCAAAGTTTGTGTCTTATGTGCAAAAGGCTTCGAGATCATGGATCTGGAGGAGTATGTGTCTTTGCAGCGTCGGTGTCCTTGTCCTAATTCTGCATACATCAGCTTCTCGAGTGCCACTATCCCATTGGATGAAGACCTGCGCGGGCTGGGCAAGCGGCCGGGCACATGCAAGCCCATCGCAATGTTCCGCATACGAAACGACGAGTTTCTCCTATGCTACGAAGGTAAAGCCGGTGTCCCTACATTCATTCAGGCCAACTGAAACGCACCCCCTCGCCGAGAATTCGGCCTATATGTGGACAAACGTGGCACTCCCTCCCGTTCTCCCCCAGTGATCGAATGGGAAGGAGTAGCCGTGCAAGCAGCATGGCACGCGCCGTATGTGCTGTTGTTCAACCCGACTTTCGTCGAAGTACGCCACGTCGAGTCGGGACGTTTGGCCCAGCTCGTATCTGGTCAGGATATCCGGTGTGTTTGGGACGGCCGGGGCCTCCTCCCTACAAGACTCGCCCAGCAACTGGGAGACGACTTCGAAGACCCCCGAACGCCCCGGATACACGCGGTCATGGATGACTCCGAGATGTCATCCTTCGCGACGCCATGCCCTATCCAAGGCATACCGTCTCATCAAAGACCGCAACACGTAGTTGAGCTAGTACCGACGGAACGTCTAGTGGTCCCCGGGACGCGGTATTCTCCATCCTTGCTCAGCGTCGCGGATACTCTTCCGGTGTACGCTCCCTAACATTTGTTCTGGTTTTTTTTTTTCACATGTGTACGGACGACGACTATACTACTATGTAACTTATTCTTGTCGCTTTTCATGGCATTCATGTTGTTTTTCCAAGCTGCACGTCTGACTTTTGGCCGGAACAGGATGTGATGGGGTGGCAGCTTGCGACCCGTCACATCTGCTCATCCGTCCGTTCGAGTCTCCTGCACCTCTTCTCCTCTACCACCATCTCGCTTGTCCCCATACACCCTACTTTCTGCCTTTCATTTGACGATAACTAACGTGAGTTTTCGAGCGCGTTCTGGGCAGGATGTACATTTGACGAACTTACGGGCCCGTTTCCACAGGATTCCTTGCCAGTGCTCAGGAAGCCGGGATTCAGGTGCGACTCTATAAACCTGCATATATGCGCACAGTGATCAAACTCTCCATATCCAACACACTCTAGTTGCTCCAAATCCACAGAACCCAACATGTCGCCGCCGAAGCCCAGTCGTCCTGCCCAAAAGCGTGGCTTGAAGAGATCTACGAAGCCTTACCCTCCTGCCCGTCCGCTTGGGGACTCCACTCGTATCAACTGTGCACAATCCTCGTCTTCTTTACCCTCGTCGTCTTCGGAAGAGATTCCTCTTGCCAAGAAGTCCAATAAGGGCGAACGCCCCATCCGCCGGCGGGAGCTCGGCATGCCCACTCGCGAGGAGTACGCTACTGTGGAAGCGGAGTACCTGGCGTCGCTCGACTTCCGGAAGAAGGCGAAGGCGCTCATCTCCAGGAAGATGTTTGACAACATCTGGCTCATTCTCCACAACCCGAACGACATCGGCATCGAGACACCCCAGTTCCGCTGGTGGGTCCGGAAGATGTTCAAGCTCGAGGCGCGCGCCGGCACAGACTTGCAGCACGAAGGCGAGTCCAAGGTCAAGAGCGGCTCCCCGAACGTTGTCATCCACGACGGAAAACGCGTTGCAGTGAAGGAGGATATCTACGCCATCCTCTGCTTTTGTCATGACCGCAGCGGTCACGGCGGGAGGGACAGGACTGCCACCGAGATCCGGAAGCACTACACTTGGGTTCCTAAGGAGCTCATCGCAGGATTCGTCAGGAACTGCCCGACATGTATCTGCAAGAAGACCGGCAAGTACGATCAAGATCGTGCCGTCAAGTGCGAAGAAGACACCTCTGAAGTTAGCGCGCGTCTTGCAGGAGAGTATGACGCGCATGAAATCGGGTCTGGGTCGACGTCTGATGCTGGGTCTCTGCAACTTGTGCCTCTCCACGACCTCCCGATGGGACCTGCGCTGGGGTCTGGTCCTCCTATCGCTGTGAAACAAAACTATGACGGCTCTGGTGTTTGGCTTCACCCCATGCCTGCTATGGTTCCTTGGTACATGCCCTCATCTGGCCCATTCTCCTACGGCTACGGCTCTGGCTTGAGCCCCAAACTCGCTTCCGGTCCGTTCCCTGGCATCCCTTCGAGCATCCCGCTGCGCTGTCAGCCGACAGGTAGCGCTACGGGTGCGGAAGGATATGAAAACGAACACGTCAGGCTGCCTAGCATCCACACCTGCGGCAGGGCGCACCAGGCGCCCGAGGACTCGCCCAAAATCACGCTGCCTTCTCTGGCTCAGCTGCTGGCCAGCGACGAGATGGGGCCTCGGCAGCCGCTTGGGATGATCGCTGGCAACGCTCCTTCGCAGCACTGGGACTCGCGCGGCACGCAGTCGCAGCCGTCTTACTACGTTCCTCAGATCGACCCTGCGCTCCTCCCGGATGGCATGCATATGCTCGCGTTGGCGGCTGAGGCTAGCCAGGTGCGCAGGTCTCCTCATGATACGGCGGCGACGGCATGATTTGTGAGTATGTCTGTATTGTCGTAGTGCGAGACTACTGCTTATCGTGTCTTAGCGTTGGTTATCGGAGAAACTCCATTCTGGCGCTGCCCACAAGTTGACCTTTACTTTCTGTATGAGTTCTGCTGCTCTCACAAACTCGGAATGAGACTGACAATCGTTTTGATAGAGCGATACAGACTTCGTGTACGTAAGGGTTTCCGCGAGACCGCGTCTCGCAGTACACATACCCCATCTAGCACATCACTACCTCACACGGCATTCGGACTGGATATTCATTAGCAAGCTGTACATGATATAGGGATGAAAGGAATGTAATCAAGAACATTGACGTCTTAAGAAGCGATCACTGAAGATACTATTCGACCCCCATCCTACGATCCCGTGCCTCTCCGCTTTCACGCCCAAGGGGACCCACTTCAGGTCAAACTGGAGGTTTTAAAGTATTAGACGGTCGATTTGACATCGTTTACCGGTCGGAGACGACGTACCAAAATTCACTAAGAGAACGAACACCCCAGTGAGTAGTACACCTACCCATCCGCCCCTGGCAGCCGGCGCCGCCCCGCCTGTTCCTCCAATCGGGAACTGAGGTACACCGGCCGTCGTGGGCAGCGGGTCCTCACCCGGCTCCGTACCCGCCGCGAGGAAGGACGTCGGTGTCGTTACCGTGACGCTCACGTCCGGGATCACCGAGAACGCAGTAATCCCCAGCGGGTCGGTGAATGGGTCGGTCGAGGTCGGCGCTGAGGTCGGAGTGGCGGGGCGCGTGGAGGTAGTGGTGGCGCGGCGCGTAGTAGTCGTTGTCGGGAGCGGGTCGAATTTGGTGTCGGTGTCGGTGGGCACGTTGCCGCTGCCCACGGTGATGGGCGGCGGGGCGGAGCCGTCGCAGATCTCGCCGAAGGGGCAGCATCCTCCCGAGTCGCAGACGCTCCTGTGAGGGCGTCGGTGAGTACGTGGTCGGCCGTGGACAGTGTCGAGGGTTGGGATTACCCTGCGGGACAGAAGTTACCGTCTAGTGAGAAGCAGGACGCGGTGAGTTCATGATTTTCTGAGAGCCCGAGGTTTGATATGCGGCGTACCAGAGCAACACTCAGACCCGTCGAGCGGGTAGCAAGTGATAGAAGAACAGACAGCTCACCCAACAGGGCAGCCGTTCGCCCGCGGCACGAGATGGTGGGCAGAGCCCGTGATGACATAGCTCTGCGACGGACGTAGGAGGGTGATGGGGACCCGGGGGCGTGCGCTGGCCGCTACTTGCACAATGAGGGCGGTCGCACTGAAAAGAAGGGTAGCGGCGAGCATCATTGAGAAAGGGTAGTAAAGGAGACGGGAAAAATGAAAGAAAGGGACCGGCGAAGCGCAAGGCGTGCGGTCCACCGGATGCTCGTCTTAAATCCTATGGGGCGCAGGCTGCGGGGAGAAGTCTGCAACTCGCCGAGCGGCCAATAATAGCATAATAGGTCTAGCACGGGGCACACTTCTTCGTGAGGGATCGCGTCGACCTGTGAGCGACAGCGCCTCGAGAATTGACGGGGCGGATCAGGAGACATGCCTAAGGACTCTAATCGCGACTCCCATTTGCGCCGTCCTCATCGGGGAAATCGCCTGAGACGTGACAACGAAATGCCTCGCACGATAAAGTCTCCTGCACCAGGCTGTTAGCTGCAGGCGCATGCTGACTCTACAGTACTCACAGGAATCTCCCGCCCGGAGATTGCGACAAACATGTTCGCAATAACAGCGGCTCCCGATAGAACAGCGCCCGCCGCTCTGCTCCGTCGATCTTCCTGTATTGCCCGCCCCTCCAGCCTTCAGCGAGCTCCTCCCGCGCATGCACGTCTTGGCAAACTCAGACATACTTTCGGACGCACCCGAAGCGGTGCAGAACTGAATGGGAGGACAGATTCGAGTCATGGTCGTGCGGCAGCGGCGAACAACGCGCACCCACGTCAATCCAGTTTGACGGGCGGGACGCCCGCCGCCCACTGCCTTCCCGTCGTCGAGCTGGATGGCGCGGTTAAGTCGTGTGAAGGAGAGCTTCGCCAAGTCAGGTTGTGTTACGCACTCCTGTATGAATCAAGGCTTCTTGACATGGGATCGACAGGTTCTATCACGGGCGCGCATACCGACAATGCATTTGCGTCATCATATCAGCTGCGTCTCGGGCGTTGGGAATAGAAATGCGACCTGCTTTGCGCAGCTAGTAATAACTGCCGACGCAGACTTTGAGGTTAGTTTACCGTCATCCTCGAACTTGATACAACTCACTATTTGTAGGCTCATGTCTATAGAGACCTCGGTGTGATATTTTTGTCATTCTCGTCAGGGGAGAATCGTCATCGTGCCAACCTGTTAACGACAAGATACACCGGGGACACCGTAGATCAACATCCCCGCATGAGCTAGGACTTGCTTCTAAAGTGTGCAACAAATCAGCTGGCGCGAGTGCTGATGCATATCCCCTGCTACTGCTCTATCCTCAGAGAAGAGTTTCATTTGCACCTTGCCGCACATGGGCGCGGAAGGCTAGGATGTCGGAGGATAGAGGGCCGGGTTGAGTATCGACTCGCGAGTAGATCGCAGCGGGGAGTCTGAGGCGGCACTGATTCACTCCTGCACATCTATCGGGCCTACGTCAGCGCTTCGACTCACTCCTCAGGAGCATGTGAACACAGACCGCTCATGCAGGCGCAGCGACACCCATGCTGCAGGGCGAGACAAATGCCAGGCACTTGGACGAATTGTCCGAGTAGAAGAACACCGCGAAAGGCATGGCGGCGGACAGCGAGGGTCGCCAGCATACTGTGAGTGCTCGTCGTCAGATGGTCTAATTCGAATACGCTATACTCCGGTTCCAGGGGTGTTATATACAGGATTCTGCTCCTCCTCCCATAGACTGCCAGCATCGGACCCCAGCTCGTGTGTCCGATGCCACTCCGCGATGCCTTCGGCCAACGCGTCCGGCGTCGGCTTTTCAGCAACTACTGCAACCTCGACATGCAGCTCATCGCGCAAGAACGTTGATGTTGTCGGGCCAATAGCCGCTATATGTGTTCTCCGCGGTGATAATGACGCGTCCTCCACAATAGGGATATTGAAATATTTGACGAGTGTCGGCGAGACTGTCTTCGCTGCGCTTGGTGCGAAGTGTACAATCCACCATTTCCCCGAGTCGTCTGCAGTCACGCGACGTATCAGCGAGGTCAACGAAGTGACATCAGGGTGCACGCATACCTGGAGCGTCCACTTCCAATGCGCTTCTCAAGTCTTCCTCAAAGCGCAGCGAACCCTGCGTTGCGTATACCTGCAGGCTCTCTAGCTCCATCCCCACTTCGCCCAGTATTCCCGGCAACGTGTCCCGATTCTTGTCGCCCGTGAGGTACAGCAGCCGCCGGCCTCGTCCCTCGGGCAAGTCGGAGACGATGAAATGTGCGAGCTTCTCTGCCGTGCCCGACGTCGCACCGCCACGAACATCTTGCGGCACGTAGGATGAGGCAGGGAATGCATTGTGGATGGAAGAGAGGGCGGAGGCGGTCGCAGCGCCGACAGCGTAGAACGGGACGGTCGGCCAGTCAGATACTGTACGGGCGTCGATGCCTCATCTTTACATAGCGGGCGGTCGCGAGACATACCAGTTTCCTGCTGTCTATCCTCCTCGAGCTGCTGCACGACCAGCCGCCAGGCCTCACATGCGCGCCCGCTGGTCACAATGACCCCGGCGTACAGTCCGCTCGCGTACTCGTCCGCAGTGCGGCCGCCTCTCTTCACGACTCCCGCGAGGGTGTCGAGGTTCTTGTGCACAGTCTCGAGAACTGGCACCGACACGGGGCGGTACCCGCGCGCGCGGAACGCCTCCTCGTACTTGTCCGGGCCGCCGTCCTCGGAGGGTGAGCGCAGCAGCAGGACGCTAGTCGACATCCGATTTATCCTATGTGGTGGGTGATGCAGAGGGTTTAAGGATCAAGCTATATGCCCCAAGGGTGTGTTGGTGCGTGGCTGAGAACAGGCGTGGCAGGGTGAGACAGCGGGAGTGGGAGGACATCATCGTGGGCTGAGCGAAAGCCGGAGCGCGGGAGACCGCGGTGAGATCATCGTCCGCGGCGTGCGCGCCTAGTCTCCCCTAGGCAGACGTACCGATGAGCTCACTCAACGGATAGTGCGCGCCAGTTTCTCGCGTCTTGCGCTCTTCTCCGCGGCGACCACTGACTCCTTTCAGTCCGCTGAGCGGCATCGTCTTCGCTGAGGTCTCTCGATAACTGCTGCAATTGTTGAACACGCGCGTGAATGGCCATGTCCAAGAAGGAGAAGCCTCTGCACTCGCTCATCGCGGGGACCACCGCCGGCGCGGTCGAAGCGTGAGCCCTCGCGCGCCCCCTTAACGCGTCCTCGGTAGCTCATGAAATGGTCTGACAGATTCATCACGTACCCCACCGAATATGTGAAGACGCGGTCGCAGTTCAGCGGCAAGGTCGGACACTTTCCCTGCGCCTCAGCAGGGCACGCTATTGACTCATTTCGGCGCGGTAGAGGGAGAGCCCCCTGGCGATCATCCGGTCGACCCTACAGCAGAAGGGTGTAGCGGGGCTTTACTCGGGATGCATGGCTCTCGTCATTGGTACGCTTTCTATTTATTGCACTTGTTGGCGCGGTGCGAGACCT
Source organism: Trametes versicolor FP-101664 SS1 (assembly GCF_000271585.1). Taxonomy (NCBI): domain Eukaryota; kingdom Fungi; phylum Basidiomycota; class Agaricomycetes; order Polyporales; family Polyporaceae; genus Trametes; species Trametes versicolor. The sequence continues at coordinate 1,951,534 of NW_007360328.1, forward strand.
ACTGACGGCGCTATAGGCAATGCGGTGAAGGCCGGCGTGCGGTTCGTGTCGTACGACCACTTCAAGCATGCGCTAGCGGACGCCGAGGTGTGTTCACGCTTTTCAAGGTAGAAGAAGAGGCGAGAGACTGACGTGCATGCGTGGGGGAGGGTAAAGTCTCCCCGCCGAGGAGTTTGCTCGGTATGTCATCTTCCGTACCTTCTTACAATGTGTAGTGTTAAATGGTTTGCCTTCTCTGTGCAGCCGGCCTAGGCGCAGGTATGACGGAAGCCGTCTTCGCTGTTACGCCCTCAGAAACAATCAAGTCCGTCCGCTTGAATTTGTCCTGTCGATAAAGCCGTCATTGATGTAGGGCAGAACCAAGCTCATTGACGACGCGAAGAGCCCGAACCCGCGTTTCCGCGGTCTCGTTCATGGCACCACATGTATCGTGCGAGAAGAGGGTCTTCGCGGCATCTACCGCGGTCTCTTCCCTGTGGTGAGCCTCCATTTCTCATTATATGCACGTTCTCCGCGACTCACGGAATGGCTTTGTAGATGATGCGCCAAGGTGCTACTCGAGTATTGCAAGCGTTAAGTAGACTCTACTCACTCGCCGCTGTCCAGGGGCAAACTCAGCGGTACGCTTCACGACATACACGACCCTCAAGCAGTTCGTCCAGGGCCAGGGCCGCTCCGGCCAGCAGCTCTCGAGCCCCATGACTTTTGGGATCGGCGCCGTCGCCGGCCTCGTCACCGTCTACACCACCATGCCCCTGGAGTGCGCCCTCCTCCGTCCCTCGCACCCTAACCAACATATGCTGACGCGCGTATGCACAGCGTAATCAAGACGCGCATGCAGAGCTTAGAGGCGCGGCAGGCGTACAAGAACGCGTTCCACTGCGCGTATCGGATCTACACCGAGGAGGGCCTGCGCCGCTTTTGGACGGGCACGACCCCCAGGCTCGCGCGGTTGGTGGTGCGTACGATAGCGTCGCGTCGTGGTTTGCGGCTGACGGCGTTGATGCGTGATATAGCTCAGCGGGGGCATCGTGTTCACGGTATACGAGAACATCATCAGGGTCATCGGGGGACGGGTGGCATGAGCAAGTGCAAATGAACGTTAGCAATGCATCCTTTTCATGTTCTCTCGCTTTGTTGCATGATGGTCGCCACGACTGCATCGTAGGTACGTGTCCGCGTGTCTTTGAGGGATGAGAGGTGAAGCGCTGACACGGACCCAATAGATGGGAGGGAGTAAATGAGTGCCGTCTCAAACATCTCCTTGTCGTGGGCGGACGTTTCGAGAAGTCCAGCTTCCACCTAGCGAACAGTCTCGCCAACACTTGTCAAATAAATCAACATTTCGATAGCGGGGGAGGCATCATTATCAGCGCAGAGAGCACATGTAGCAGCTATTATTGGTCCATCGACGTCGACATTTTGCGCGATGAGCTGCACGTCAAGGTTGCAGTGATTGCTGAAAAGCCGACGCCGTATGCATTGGCCAAAAGCATCGCATCGTGGCATCGGACACACAAGCTAAGATCCGATGCCAGTAGGCTATAGGATGATGAGTAGGTTTATACCCCCTGTAGTATAGCACGCCGGTCTTCGATGTGGAATAGCATGTCCGAACCAGAGGCTGCATTACACCAGTCCTCTAGCACATTTTCGCACCTCCGTCTACTTGACTCTCAACTGCCTTCTACACCCGGTAGCCCACCCCAGCACTCTAGTGGTGCGCCTCCGCCTTGGGCTCGTCCGCCTCGAGGAAAGAGAGGAACGCATCCGCGCCCGTGGGGCCGGTGTGCTGCTCCTCCGTGGCCTTCGCGGCGCTCGCGAACGTCGGCTCCGCCGCGTCGTACGCCGACAGCTCCGAGGCGAGGTCCGCGGGCAGCGCCGGGGCCTGCGGCGCGGGCGGGAGCGCGTACGACTTCACGACGCCGACGTGGGCGTCCTTGGCCTGCAGCAGCGTGTCAGCGGCGGGTGCGCTCGGAGCATGTGGAGAGCGAGAAACAGAGCACGCACGGGGGCCGGGGCCTTGTAGGACTTGAGCTCCTTGATGTACAGATCCTGCACGAAGTCTGCGCGGGGGCACGGGGTGGGGTTGGGGCTCGTCAGGGATGCCACGGAGGGCGGGCGCGGGCGCTGCACGCACCTTTCCGCGCGGCCGCAGAGGTCGAGAATGCGCACGAGCGCGTCGCTGCGCGAGCCTAGCACACCACACAGGCTCTGTCAGCCATCCACGGCACCCTGCAGAGCGCGAAAACGGGGACGTACGGCGAAGGAGGCCTGCCTGAGGATTGCGGACGACATGGTCGATGCGGAAGAGGGGATATGCGTGACGTGACGGGCGACGGTCACGGCACCCGGCCTCGGTTGGTCTCGGCACGGGGCAGCCGGGCAGACGCGGCACGGGCGCCTCCTGCGAGCTCGGCGGAGAGCAGGAAAGCCGTGGCAGACGTCCCGCACGTCCCTCCACCCGACCACCACCACTCACACAACATGCTTGCTACCCTCGCTGTCCGCCGCTCTGTTGCCCGTGCGCCCCGCGCCGCCGCCATCCCCGTCGCGGCGCGCTTCTACTCGGACAATGCGTTCAAGTGAGTGGCATGCGTGTGATTGCTTGCGTATGGGGCGGGACTGACGACGCGAGCAGCAAGAAGGAGAAGGCCCACGAAGGTCAGATTGGCTGCATAGGATGACCTCCAGGGTGTGCTGATTCGTCGTGCAGACCAGTACGCTCGCCAGCACGAGAAGGAGCAAATCGAGAAGCTGAAGAAGGCCGTACGTGGTCGCGTTCTGTTTTGTCTGCAAGGTGCCAGTGTGTGCTGACATCCACTCCTCCAGATTGCCCAGAAGAAGGCTGAGCTTGTACGCAGGTCTCGCAATGGCGTATGTCGACAGCATGCTGACCTGTGTTTCTACCAATAGGATCAACTCCAGAAGGAGCACGATGAGCTCCATGGCGAGAAGAAGCAGTGAGCCTGCTGCGCCCTGACGCGTCTTCCGGTAGTCATCCAGCAGTAAGCCCACCCCCAACTTGCATACTGCGGCCGTTCGCTCATCTGAGCCCTGTGTAGTTTGTTGCGATCTCATACGCTTTGTGCATTACCACATTCTCTGAAATTGCTCTGCTCGGAGCGCGTTTAGCAAGCTGGCAGGCAGCGTAGGATCACAGCGTACTATCAATATGACAGCCGCTCAATGGACATATTGATACAACTTAAGGTCGGCGTGCTAATGATACATCCAAAAACTCTCCGTCCGCCCGAGGCACTGACATGGCGCCGATGGGCACCTCAGTCATGGGGAGCACGAGCCTGGCCCTGCGCGGCGGCCTTGCCTCCGGCCTCGCGAAGTTCACCCTTCTCATGCATGGCCGGCTTGCTCATCACTTTGCCAGCGACCTGAGGAGCACATACGATCAGCGATATGTCCGCATCAAACCGTAAGAGCACACTCAAGCTCACTTTCTGCGTCTTGCCGATGATCTTGTCCGCCAGCTTCGCCTTCCCCTCTGGGAGGTTCGGGTCGCCGCCCACAGCGACGCCGCCGCGCTCGGTCGGCTCGACGCCCATCGGGCGGTCTTCGTTGAACGCGGTGCGGCCGCCCTGCGTGTCCCCGAAGGACTCAGGGCTCGTGGAATGCTGGCCGCCGGCCATGACGGCGCCGGTGTCGGTGCCCGCGCCGAACTCGCGCTGGTTGCGGTCCTGCCATACGCCCGAGTCGTTCGTTACGTCCGCGCTGTAGTCGGGGGCGGCCTGGGCGGCGCCGCGCGCACCCGGCAGGACGTCAGAGGAGTCGTGGATGTGGTGGGACGGCGGGGGCTGGGTCGCAAAGGTCTCGTTGGTGGTCGGAAATTGTGACATAGTAGAGGATAATGTGGGGGCGAGTTCGGTGATTGTGATGCGCTGAAGGGAGATGGTTTGGTAGAGAGCACTGTTGGCCCCCGGTGTGCTCTTATATTGTAGCAGAGAGCAGGAGCGCTAGGTGGTGGGGACATTTATGACGTCAACGGCGTCATGTCTCCAGAGGAAGCCTTCAGGTTTGTGATCTGCGGGGTGTGTGGAGGCTCCATAGAAGGCCCCCGTATGGAGTCTCCGGTACCGGTTTGACGTTTCGAACGAGTACGGCGCCGATGCGCATCAGATCTCGAAGGGGAAGAGTAAATGTCGTATGTAAATCGCTCACGATCGTGGACGATGAGTGTGAGTTGTGCATTGACCGCACCAGAGTTATATGACACCCTTCCACACGACTCTTCTCCTTCTTCTGGTCGTCACCGCCGACATAACCTTATTCTGTCAAAGGTACATAAAGGCACTCACCGGCATGGGTCGTTCTGCTTTCCCCCCCATCCTCCGTTTATCTTCGCGTCGCCGCACAATTTCGGATATATCCGTTCGGCGGTGGGCGCTTGTGGGTGCCCCCACTTTCCACGTGGCCTTGTTTGCCTCTGACAAACAACTCGGTGGCGGCGCCTTCCATCTGCGCGATTTTTGGCTGGACGGGTTGCTTCGTGCATTAGAGGAGGGGATCTTTGCTGGTTCGCTTGCTCTCTCTCAAAACATCTTAATCTTTCCTGCGGCCTCTCGTTCTCTCGCTGGTCTCGACGACGATGATTCCTCTTACGCGACGCAACGCTGCTCGGGGAGCCTCCCTCGTTTCCTATACCCGTCAGAGTCTCCCTCGCCCTGCCCGTCTCTACTCGACACCCACCAAAAGGCTTGATGCTGAGGCGGTCCCCTCGCCTGCTGGTCTTAGCATGGAGTACCCGCCGTTCATGCCATCCTCTAGCTCGTCTATCCACAACGACATGCATGGCTTCCTGCGTCGCCCCGCCCAATATACCATTCTCCCGACACCTCTCCCTGCGGATGCCGCTGACGAGACGCACCAGCACCTCTTCACCGACTCGCCGACACAGGACCGCATTGCCGTCATGGACGCTTGCTTGCACGATCTCCACGACGTCCCGCGCGCCAAGGAGATCTTTGAACTCCTCCGAGAGTCGATGCGCGGCGACCAGTTGCTGGACGTGCGGCTGTACAACCACTTCCTGCAAGCCTTCTTCGATATGGCGACCCGAAAGGAGTCCAACAATCACGCGCACTGGCTGGAGGAGGCGTGGATCCTCTACAACGAGATGGAGGCCGGACGGGAGGGAGTGCAGCCGACCGCGAACACCTACGCCATTATGCTTCGTATGTGGCTTCGGTTTAACCCTGACTCGGAATCCCCAGTCCAGATCAGTGCCGCGGAGATGCACGACCCCATGTCCCTCCTGCGTCATATGTTACGCGGCTCGGTCGCGCCGGCGTTGGTCGTCGCTGACCGTGCTTTCACGACCAGTGAAGAAGCGACGGAGGCGATCAAGGCTCTCTCTCGGGCCGCGGTGGAGATGGGGCTCTCGAGCGTCGTCAATGAGCTCGGTTTGGCGGACTCTCTTGGTCGCCAGGTAGACGACCCGCTAGAGGATGTACCGGAAGCCATCCCTGTAATGAAGACCAAGGTGTGCAGTCTCATACTCTTTCCAATCAGTTCGATATTGACATATATCCACGCAGGACCTCTCAGCAGCAGTCGAAGCGCAGAGAAACGAGGATGGGACCGTGTCGCAGTTCACGACCGACCAGCCCGCACCGCGCCTCGACGGCGACATCCCGTTCAATCTGGAGACTCTTCGCCGGCATCTCGGTCAAGTGATCCTCGCGCGTCGTGTGCTCTCCGAGGACCTCGTTCTTCGTCAGCGCCTACTAGAGCAGTCGGTATATAACGTTGCGGTGGAGCGCTTCAGACATCAGGCGGAGCTGTTTGACCAGCTTGGCTTGCCCAACAAGAGTCTGCACTCCACTGACCTCAGGACCTGGATGTGGCATTGGCATGTCAAGCTGCAAGCACGTATTGAAGCCGAACTCGCTAACCTGGAGATCGAAGAGCGTGTCATCGGTATGTTCATTTCAGTCATGCCCGCTACATGTGCACAATGTTCTTATACGTCAATAGCCCGCCTCCGGAGGAAGGGCAGCAAGGAGGATCCGCAGCTCAGCCCGTTCCTTAAGCTACTCAAGCCCGAGAAGCTGTCGCTCATCACTGTCCTCGAACTGATGCATCTGCACGGTTCCGGAGGTGTGCAAGACGGGATGAAGACGGCGCGTGCCCTCCTTGCTGTGGGTCGGGCTGTCGAGGGCGAGCACAAAGCGGAGATGTGCAAGAAGAACAACATCTCGGTCCCGAACGCCAACCCTGCCCGCTCGGGCGACCAGAACGTCTTTACGAACCTCGGCTATCGTGACTTGCACGCACGTCGCGTAACTGCGCGGAAGTACATGGAAGACTCCGAGGAATGGACCTCGGATTGGTCGCAACTTGTTCGAGTGAAGATCGGCAGCTTCCTCGTCGACTGCCTCATGGACGTCGCCACTGTCCAGCGATCGATCAAGGACCCTCGAACGGGAGAGAAACTGTAGGTTTTGACACGAAGAGATCTGACATGTTTCTGATGAAAAACCTGCAGCACCGAGGAGCAACCTGCCTTTTTCCATTCGTACGAGTACCAGCGCGGTCACAAGCTGGGCGTTATCAAGTTCAACCCCGCTGTCGCGGAACGAATGTCTAAGGATCCTATCGCGGAGACCCTGCACCCTCGGCATCTGCCCATGCTCGTTAAGCCCAAACCGTGGCTTAGCTACAATAACGGCGGCTACCTCTACAGCCGTACTTGGGCGATGCGTTTCAAGGAGTCGCGCGAGCAGGAGCTTTACCTGCGCCATGCGTCCGACGCTGGCCGTCTAGAGCTCGTGTTCGCTGGCTTGGACGTGCTTAGTAGCACTCCTTGGCGGATCAATCGCACTGTTTTCGACGTGGTTCTCAAGGTATGGAACTCAGGCGAACGGTTCGCCAAGATTCCGCCCGCTGTACCCGACGAGCCCGAGCCCGAACGTCCGCCAAATATGGATTTCGACAACAAGGCCAAGATGGTGTACCTGGAACGCCAGAAGTCGTGGATGCAGACCAAAGCGTCGAACCACTCCGATCGATGCAGTATCAACTACAAGGTTGAAATTGCGCGCGCTGTACGTGATCATCGCACATGCATGCAGTAGTGACTATATCTGACTTATATGAATAGTTCCTTGGTGACACCATCTACCTTCCGCATAATGTCGACTTCCGTGGTCGCGCATACCCAATCCCTCCGCACTTGAGCCACATCGGCGATGACCTGTCGCGAGGCTTGTTGCTCTTCGGCGAGGCAAAGCCACTTGGAGCCCGCGGCCTGCGGTGGTTGAAGATCCACTTGGCGAACTTAGCTGGGTACGACAAGGCGAGCTTCGACGAGCGCGTAGAGTTCGTGCACGAACATCTGGACGACATCTACGACAGTGCAGAACGCCCGCTCGAGGGCGGCAGGTGGTGGACGAAGGCGGACGACCCTTGGCAGTGTCTTGCGACGTGCATAGAGCTCAAGGCTGCGCTCACCTCGCCCGACCCAGAGGCTTACGAGTGCGCGCTCCCGGTGCATCAGGATGGAACATGTAACGGTCTGCAGCACTACGCGGCACTGGGCGGTGACGCCGTAGGTGCCGCACAGGTCAACTTGGCGGCAGCGGACAGGCCGTCCGACGTGTACACGTACGTCGCGAAGATGGTCGAGGACCAGATCCAGCGTGACTTGAAGGAAGATCACCCCTTCGCCAAGCTCCTCGCTGGCAAGATCTCGCGTAAGGTTGTGAAGCAGACGGTGAGTCTACCACTATCGTGCGTTCGTAGGGCGAGGCTCACTTCAAATTATCTCCAGGTCATGACGACGGTTTACGGCGTCACGTTCGTCGGTGCTCGCGACCAGATCGAACGTCAGCTCAAGGACCGTGGGGACGTCCCCATAGAGCAGTGCTGGCTCGCCGCCTCCTACCTCGCCAAGAAAGTCCTTGCGTCCATCGGTGACCTGTTCAAGGGCGCGAAGGAGATCCAGACATGGCTGAACACGTGCGCTCGCCTGGTCGCGAAGGCGATCCCGCAGGACCGTCTGGTGCAATCGATGACCGAGCCTCCCCCGAAGGCGAAACGCAGCAACCAGCCGCGGTGGAAGAAGGAGCAGATGACCTCTGTGGTGTGGACGACGCCGCTTGGCCTGCCGATCGTGCAGCCCTACCGCTCCATCAAGCGCAAGCAGGTCATGACAGCCCTCCAGACGGTGTTCATCTCGGACCCGAACATCCCGTCCACGGTCAACGCCCAGAAGCAGGCCTCGGCGTTCCCGCCGAACTTCATTCACAGTCTCGACGCGACGCACATGATGCTGACCGCTCTCGAGTGCCGCGTACGTTACTAGTTCTCCGCTCTGCCCCTGACAAATTTCTCATGATACATCATAGTCTCAAGGATTGACCTTCGCGTCCGTGCACGACTCGTACTGGACGCACGCGGGTAGTATCGACCAGATGAACGCCATCATCCGTGACACGTTCATCGCCCTGCACTCCTCGGACGTGCTCAGCGCCCTCGCTCAAGAGTTCCGCGAGCGCTACGCGGACTACAAGGTTCCGCTGGTGTCGCTCCAGGGGCCCGCTATGAAGAAGCTCAATCTCGAGGGCGCAGCCGCGCCTGAGGACATCCAGGCGCTCAAGGAGATCGTGACCGATGAGGTGGAGAAGCCTGAGGAGGAAGAGGCGTCTCTCGTTCTGGATGCCGAGGATGACCTAGAGCTCGAGGAGGTTGAGGAGGAGGTGAAGCCGAAGAAGCGCAAGCCGAAGAAGTCGGCGAAGTCGAAGGAGGACGTTGAGCAGCACCTCGCGGGCAAGTTCGTGAACCTGGTCGACATCCTGCCCGCCCTTCCTGAGAAGGGCAAGTTTGACGTCAAGGCGATCAAGGAGTCGCAGTATTTTTTCTCGTAGAGTGACCGCTGGGTCCCTTGCGGCTCGCCCCTCGTCGCTCCACTCCGCTGTCCTACGCATCTTGCCTCGACGGGCGTGCGCTCGGCCCGTCGGTCTCCCTGCTCCCGCTTCCTCTGTCGCTCTACGCCTCACTGATCTGCTCGGATGTTCTTGGGATCTTCGTCGCGCATCGCTTTCGCACCATCACACTCATGTCGCATCCGTCCGCTTTTGCATAGCATCATCGTCATTCATGTATCTTACACGCATTATAGTCACTACACCGATCTTCCTAGACCTATTCGCAATAAAACCATGCATCTCCTCTCCAAACCTCCATCGCGTCTGCGCGCATCTCTGCGGAGTCAACTTGTCACCGAAAAGTTGGATACATGCCGTCCAGCCGTGAATCGCGCTTTGTTTAATGGAAGTACTCGGTCGCGTACGGGGAGACGGACAACCAAGCCTCGTCCAGGACCTGGAGTATCTCCTGGGCTGCAGAGTCAAACCATCAGCCGCGCCGTACACATAAACCTCCCACAAACCACTCACGCAGCGGGCCCTTTTCGAGGTCGATCAGGTTCTGCACACGGTGCGCGGCCCAGTCAGTCCACGCGAAATGACGGCAGCCCCGCTATCGGGAGCACGACGCACCTCCTGGATGTGCTTGACGCTCGACGCGCCGATGAGGACGGCGTCGCCGTGCTCGCGGCGCATGAGCGAGTGGTGCGAGATCCAGCGGAGCGCGACCTCGGCGAGCGTGAGGCCGTGCTTCTGCGTGACGGCCTCGATCGCGGCGAGCGCGCGGAAGTACGGCTCCTTCCAGTACCGCGCGCGGTAGTTCTATGCACGGGGCAGCGGGTCAGCGGCGCCATGTGCGGGCGACGGGCCCCGGGAGGAGGAGGCGGCGGCGGCATACCTGGCCTTGGCCCTTGTTCGGGTCGAAGCGCGAGCCGGGCTCTACGGCGTCCTCGAGGGAGCGGTAGCGGCCGGTGAAGAAGCCGCCGCCGACTGCACGAGCACACGGCGATCAGGGTGAGTGTTGGGTGCGCATGCGAGAGGACACGCACGCGGGTTGAACTCGTAGAACGCGATGCCAAACTTGCGCAGGCATGGAAAGAGCTCCGGCTCGACTTTTCTGAGCCACAAAGAGTGGATGTATCAGAACCACGTGCTGAGCGGCGCTGGACAGGGCGAGACGGACCTGTGGATCGCGTTGTAGATGCCCTGGTACGCGGTCGGCTGGATGTACCCGTTCGTCTTGCAGATGCCCACCATCTCCGCGACCTCCCATCTATCAGTGTGGAAACTGTGGTGAACACCATAGCACGCATCGCTTGACAGAAAGGGGAACGAGACACACGACATGAAGTTGGAGATGCCGAAACGCTTGAACTTGCCCTCCTTGTGGAGCTCGTTCACCGCCCGGAGCGTGTCCTCATACGGCGTCGTGCGATCCGGGCCGTGCAGGTACCACATATCGATCGAGCTGTACGGTGTGTCGGCTGATGATTTCAGCGATAAATGGGGCGTGGGCGGGCGTACTCGGTGTTGAGTGCTTTCAGCTGGACATCAAGGAACTTGCGAAGGTCCTGCGCATAGTAGAACTTGATACCTGTCCGGGGGGCGACATACTGCCTCGACTTGACGCACCTCGGGCGAGTGCGAAATCCGCGTTCCCGCAGTCCCCCGCCAGCGGGTGCTCGCCTGCGATACAATTTATCATGAGCTAGAATCCGTTTCAGTGAGCAGGCACGCACGGCGTTGGGGTAGAGCTTCGTGTCCATGACGAGTCCACGCTTCTTCCAGTCGATCTTGCCGAGATACTCCTCGCTCGTGCCGCCGCTGTAGGTGCGTGCGGTATCGATCTGCTCAGAATAGGGGGGTGAGGATAGCTCTACAGCGTGTGAAGGTCCTGATGCGCCCGCGCACCTCGTAGTGGCCGTGCGCCTGGAAGACGTCGAGGATGGCATTCACGTCTTTGAGGTCGTGCACGCGTGCACCTGTCCAGAGGGAAAGCTGTCAGTGGTGTTTATCGAGAGGGAGGGACCGATACGGGCACCGACCTTCTTTGCCCTCCTCGCCGAACGTCATAGCACCCTGGGCACGATGAGCGTGAGCGGACGCCGGTCTTCGGCGTGCACTCACCATGACGATGTTCAGTGCGCTCTTCTGCTCGGGTCTGGCCATCGCAGTGCAGGCTATTGCTTGTCTTGTGGATGGGATTTGCGCGCGACTGTGGCAGTCGGGGGCAAGTGAGGTGACGAGTATGAAGAAAGTCCGGGTTTCGTATTTATAGCTGCCGAAGGGCAGCCGTTCTCATGACTGTGCGGTGCCTATAGCTATCGAAGGTCGCACAACGTGCCGAGACACGGAGCAGTGGGCCGACCGGGCATTCACAGGAGAGTTCGAGGTTAGCGCCTATGTGCTATGGCCTATTACAGAGGAATCTTCTTGAGGGTTAGGTGTGTTTCCGTACTATGCAGGAACATCGAACACGCAGCCATAACAAGGCGCGGGGTGCGAGTCTATTCTGCGGTGGTGTCAGTACAGTGGGTGCGCAGCGCGAGCGACAACAAGCGAATGTAGAGTGTTCACCTAGCCGTTTACGGTACATCCAAAATCTTCAAGTGCGAGGGAGAGACGCTTCCGGAGGCACGGTCGGCAACGAGGTACGTGTTCGCATTGTGCTCTGGAAACACCAGGTTGCTGAGTCAGCGCTCAGCATCCACATGGGGCACGCGGGGCTAAGAGTTGTGCGGTGGCTAGGTCTGGTTGTATGGTCTAAGAGGCACAGCAGGCACTTCGCTAGGCTTCTCGAGACACTCGGTGTGTTCTTGGTCCATGACGGCGACGCGGTTCTGGGTCGGTGAGTCCGTGACGAGGTGCTGGTGGGCCTCGTCAGCGGCATCCGCAGGGAGGGGTGCCGGGAGGATGGTATATTGGGCGGGTCGACGCAAGAAACCATCCATGTCGTTGTGGACGGACGAGCTAGAGGATGGCATAAACGGCGGGTCTTCCATAGTAGGAGAGGCTTTGACGAGTGTAGGCAACGAGAGAGGCTCTTCGAGCAGCGTTCCGTCGCGTAAGACTCAGAGCAATCGTCGCCGTCGAGACTCGAGACCAGCGGGAGAACGAGTGGCGGCAGCGGAGCACAAAAATCGAATTGAAGAGCAGCGTGTGTAGCATTAGGGGTGCTCAATAATGGAGGATGCGGGGGAAAGCAGAACGACCCATGCCGGTGAGTGCCTTTATGTACCTTTGACAGAATAAGGTTATGTCGGCGGCGACGACCAGAAGAAGCGCCACCACCCTTGCCTCCGAACCACACGACACCAGACGACACCCCCCCACCGACCAACCTGAACACGCAAGGTGAGGTTTTATTTTATCTTCAACGACGTCATGTGTCCGGACATAGGGTATTTCTTCGTCAAGTTGCCCAACAATATTCACTGCGTTCAGCGCATTTTTAGTCCGGGCCCGCGTGGAAAGGAATAGGCGGGAGCGGCCACAAACATTTGCATCCCTTATGGGTCCGCATTCGCCCACTCTCTGCACCCTACCTCTGGAAACTCTCTTGTGCATATGCCAGAACATTTGGCTCGGCCGGGCGACTGCACATTCCAGCCCAGAAAACGACCTGAAGTCTTTGGCTCTTACCTGCCGTTTGCTCAGCGAGCCTGCCTTTGATACGCTCTGGTACAAACTGGACTCGCCGGACGAGTATCAGGATGAACAGCCAAGCCATACAACACACATTGTCACGAAACTAGTGCCGTATGTCGAAGTGGAAGAAAGGTAAGACCAAAATGAGCTCTTCAGCCCCCTTCCTTCCCCGAAACGCCCGCGTAACTGGAAAGGCTACTGTTTACCTGCCACATACGTGAAGCGAGGACTGTCCGTCCCTTGGACGCTAAAAGGACGTCGTTATACACGCCCCCGCTCGATGAACGTCTTCGACGCTGGCCATGGTGCCCACCCCTCCGGGGTAACACGCTCAGCGTGCAGATTTTCTAGCGGTAGCGCCCATAGTGGTAGCGCCGGATGCAAACACGCACATACAAGCCCAATCTAGACGCCCTAGGTTTCTGTGCGCATACTGCCAAGCTCCTCTACCACCCGATGTACATCTGTACTACATAACCTCTCGACTGCACTACGCCCTACAATAGAATCGTCAGAGTACTGGTATAACCAAAACAGCAGCGACAGTAGCTAGAAGCACCAAACGAGAGACATTTCAATCGTACTAGTCGCCGACATGGCCGGGATAAACGGGCGGTCGGGACCGAGAGCCGCATAATAGGCGCGTGTCCGGCCAGCGCATCGGACGACCCCGGTGGTTGAATCTTTCCCCGCCCCACCACCTCTCGTCCGTGCCTCACACACATGGCCCTCCCACAGACGCAAACAGGGCACAACGCTAGTAGTACAATGAACATGGGTTGCTCGCAATAGCCCCTAGACCATGTGAGCGGCGTCCTACCTGCAAGAGAGCTCTCACTACGTACTCGGAGCCGCACAGGACTGCCGCGCACGAGCTCCACGCTCCCGGGACGGCTGAAGGGCGACAAGCCAACTACGACCCTCGGCCTGGTCCTCTGAGCGATGCCACCATCCGCGTAAAGGCTCTCGCCCGCCGATTGAGCTCTGCCAGAGTACGTCGGGATACCCCGGACCCCAGCACGACTCCCAAGTAAGCCCTGCGCCAATCACAAGTCCAGTATTGTTTTGCTGAGACCGCCGATTCGACCAGAACTGGCCGTAGAGCTGCGTCGACCATCGATATTGCCCGGGGCCAGGGCAGCGCCGTCGAATATCCACGGCAGCGCCGATTTTGCGAAATTTTCTCGCACAAAACGGAAGCCCGTGAGTTGAACCCCTCCCCTCCTCCCACCTCCAACTTCCCCCACGCGAATAGCTCCATGCCTCCCCGCAGCAAGTCTACCCGCCAGCCCAAAGCTCGCTCTGCCTCGAGCGTCACGACGACGACAGCCGCCCCGGCTGAGGCTAGCAACGCGTTGAGCACCGAACCCGCCGAAGTAGGCGATGCTGCGAGCCCTCCGCAGACGCCGATCTCCTCAGGCCGTACGTATGCGCAAGCAGTACGGTCGGCCCCGCCGAGCCCACGCCGTGAGAGCGCCTCGACCCGCTCTGCGCCCGCTACAACCTCCGCCGCGCCGGCACCTACGGTGACGGAGCCCAACGGCGGAGTCGGACAGGACAGCCTGGGTGAAACGTCCATTATGGTACGAGAACCGAGCGATGTTGCTAGGACCCTTAGCTAACACACGCTAGGTGTCGACGAGCCCAAACCAGTCGACCGCCTACGTGGTCCACACCCCCGCGACGGCTCCCGAGCTCGACGCCGCTCCGACCGCTCCGAAGACACGGCCGGATGCCGTACGTCTGTCTGAAGGCCCTCCTAGCATGTCTGGCCTCCCGTCGGGCCATCCCGAGGGTGCCTCAGCTTTCACCGTGTACAACGATCAGGGCATCTTCCCGCGGGCATCCCCGTTCCCGCCCAACACCGCCTTCCAAACCTACTCCCCCTCGCCGTTCCCCGTTGCATCGCAGTCTCATGAGACGACGGTGTACGCCGCGGGCAACGCGGCCACGCCTGGTGGTCCTTGGACGCTGGTCGCTGGTAGAGCTCCGAGCCGCTCCAGACCAACGTCCCTCGCCGCTGTCCGGCCCCAAGCCCCCAGCAATGTCGAACCATCGGCGCTCCCTGTGGACAAAGGCAAGGCGAGAGGCCCCCCTGGGGCGCCGAGTCCTCCTCGCCAGACAAGACCGCCGCCACCCAACGTGGATGGTACGAACATGCCGGTCAACTGGAGAGAGGTACCGCAGGATTTCTACCACCTTGGCACAGGCGCACGCAACGACGGAGACCTCTTCACCGCCCAGACCGCGGCCGCGACTACGACGCGCATCCATCCCCGCCCCTCGTCGGAGGATGATGGGAGAAGGACGGATCTCGGTCATCGCGACGTTAAAAGAGTCCGCCGCCACCCGCCGGCGCAGGACGACTCGTTCGTACCCATGTCGAAGGACTTGGAACGAATGAACGCACATGTGGCGGACACCGATATGTGGTCGACACCGCAGGGCGGGAGAACCGTACGAGTCCCGACTCCAGCCGCGTGCGCTCGACGCTGACCTCACCACACAGATGATGTCGAATTCCTACCCGAGTCTCTCGGACGATCCAATCGCACGAGCATACGAGGAAGGCCTCCGTGCAGGACAGGCACGTAGCTCGCTCCCGCCCCATCTCGTACCGATTCCGACATCGCCCTGCGAGACGACCTCGGGTATCAACACTAGCGCGGACGAAGTCCAGCCCGCGCCCGCATTACCACGCGAAGACGGGAGCATCCGGGAACGACAAGAGCACCGTGAGATTGGCGGGACCGCCTCCTTCCCCGCCGTTCGACCCCACCAGAGGCTGGCTCAAGTACAAGAGCTCTACCCTACCGCGCTGCAAGACATCACGAATATGCCCGCGCCCTCCTCGAGCCACGTAAGGGGTCCCACGTCGGCCGCCAAGCCGTACTACTCGGCACGCCCGAGTGATATCCAGGCCCGCTATCCGACGACGTCTGCCTGGCAACAGCAAGAGCGCGCTGCTCTACCGGACCACGACCCCTGGCGCCCGACGACTTCGAGCGCCACGTCGAGCTCTCAACGTTCGCTCGCGCTCGCGCGCCGCCCTCCGACTCCGCACCCCGCACGCGCCGGAGGTAGTCATATGCTGCACGACTACGAAGAGCTTCCGTGGCTGCTGAGCCCTACTCGTCGCGGCCTCCTGTCCCAAGTCCCGAACATCCGAGCTCCTGCCTCGGACTACCTGGGCGCGTCAGGCGCCGCGCTCAACACCGGACGCACCTACACGGCCCGCCTGGCTACCCTTGAGCCGTACGCGCCGCAGCGGCTGGCTTTCACACCGACGCCGGCGCAGGGATGGGACATCATCCATCGAAACGACCCGGAGGAGCTGCTCGCCGGCGTAGACCCGGAGAAACTTGCGGGCCTTCTCGAGGAGGACCCCAATTGTACCGTTATGGTACGCCTCTACAAGACACGGTACCCCACTCCAAATCAAATTCGTGAGGCGACCGAGAACCTGACCACCCTCACCCGAGAAGTCACCCACGAAACCGGCTTCAAGATCATCCCGCCGGATCCGTCTGCATACGCGGAGGGCGCCCAGCGCGGCGAACCGCCAGTCTGGGCAATCGTACGACTCTCGCGAGCGAGTGCGCGCCGCTTCATTGAAGGACAAGTCTACTCCTCCCAACTACTATCAGCCTTCACCTTCGCGCGCGACTCTGCGCCGGGGAGGTTCCTCTTCTCCCTGGGTGGTTTCACGCATGACGACGACGGCGACATCATCAGAACCGTCTGGGAAACCTTCAATGGACCTCAGATTCTTCCATCCATCATCCGGCTCGCTCGTGGCAACCCAGCCCTCAGCAACCTGTCCCCCGAAGAGGCCGCGAGTGTTATCCTCGCGTCTCTCGAAGTTCAAGTGTCCACGCTCGATAACGGCAACCTGATAGCGGCCGTCTTCTGCGACTCGCCGACGGCATCTATCCCGCTCTGGCGCCAATGGCGTGATAGCATGCTCGGCGTCCGGTTCCGCAGCCTGTTCAACTCAACGGCAACGGTTCGCCGCGCGGTGCGATGCGGAGGATGTCACAGTGCATCGCACCTGACGCACCTCTGCCCTTTCCCCGCGGTCCCGGGATGGAACACATCCCCGCCGTCCGACCGCGACCAACCGCCGACTCAACGCCCCGCCCCAGGACGGAGCACCGCCCAGGGCGACCCGAACGCGCCTGCACGCTTCAACCGCGCCCCCCGCGGGCGCGGGGGTAACGCCAACCGCGGGGCCCCACGCCGCCGGCAGACTGAACGCCGAGGTGGCCGTGAGGACTTTGACCACAACGGGTATGACGTGAAGGACGGTTTCGGCGGTGGGAACCAGGGTTTCGACCATCATGATTACATGTAGAACATCTGTGGCACAACCTGTGTAATCCGAACTAGTGCTGCTACGAATACAGCGCTTACCGAACCTAACACACCTTCCGGTTGCACTACCTAATTTACTTCGTTGCGGGAGCTGGCGGTAGTGTAACTTAGCAGAATCGGACTCGCAGCAGCCTATTTAGGCGTGACGGCTGCGCACCTAAGCCTCTCCGCCCCGCTCGCAGAAGGCACCGTCCCCGATGATTGGGCGGGCTCTCCCATCGTCCCCGGTAACTGGTCGAAGGCCGGGGCACTACATCGACTGCGAACAACACACTTAACACACAACACTCGGTACATCACCATACCGGACATGATCATTTGCGCCCTGCCCAGCTCGGACGGGATTGTGCTGATGCTGCCCAGGCGGTCCCGAATGACGGGCTGGACGGGAATGGCGGTAGCACGCGGAATCACGGTGTGATACCGCGTTCAAACTCGAATCCTCCTCCTCTCTCCCCACTCGCTCGTCAGGACGCCGGGGCGCGCGCGCCTCAGAAGACGCGCTGCCGCCTCCGCGTAGGTTCTCTGAACATCAAGGGCTTCGGCCACTCGTCTGCACTAGGCGCGCCAGATAAATGGCTATATATTAATCAAGTCGTCAAAGACAAACGACTGGCCGTCCTGGCTGTCCAAGAGGCACACCTCACACCCGAACGCATTGATAATCTAAACGAACTTTTCGCCTCGTCCCTCCTGATCCTTGGATCCCCAGACCCCGAAAACGGAGCGGGCGCGCGCGGTGTCGCCTTCGCAATTAACAAGAGATACTTAGCCGGCCGCGACTGCAAAATGGACGTTCTCGTGCCAGGTCGTGCGGCGAGTATCGCTTTTCCGTGGACAAAGGATAAATTCCTTCACATTACTAATATCTATGCGCCGAACGCTACACAAGATAATGCAGCTTTCTGGGTTTCCCTCGAAACGACCTGGGCCGCGCCGGGACGACCACGTCCAGACGTGATGCTTGGAGACTTCAACATGGTCGAGAATGCACGCGATCGGATTCCAGAACGAGCGGACCCGGACTCTGTCACCCGCGCGCTGACCTCGCTCCTCGTTGCCACAGATCTACAGGACTCCTGGCGAGAGGCACACCCTAACGAGCGCGTCTTTACCTTCCGTCAAGCACGCTCCGCGAGCCAGTCAAGGCTAGACCGCATCTATGTCAAGAGAGCGCTGAGAAACGCGACGGCCGACTGGGACGTGGACAGCCCCGGACCCTTGTCTGACCACCTTTTAGTCTCGCTCTCGATCGCGAACTACCACGCGCCGCACGTAGGCACTGGCAGGTGGAAAATTCCGCTGTCCATACTGGACGACCCTGTCTTCATGAAGTCCATGCGAGAACTAGGCCTCGAATTGAAGGACAACTTGAACAACCTTGTCGCGCGGTCCGACGAAGAGAATCCGCAAACTATCTTCCATACTTTTAAGACAAAACTGGCAAACGCAGCTCGGACGCGCGCAAAGCAATGGATGCCGAAAATCGACCAGAAAATCGCGGCTCTCAAAGAGCAGCAGCGTGCCGCTCAAAACCCGGTGGGAGAGAGCGCACCGGATCACGCGGACGCAGAGACCGCCGCCATGATACATGAAAAAATCCAAATTCTACAAGCCAAACGCTTCGGTTACAGGCGCGTCCGAACGGCGGCACGGGACTGGACGGCTGGAGAGAAAATCGGACAGTACTGGATGCGCCAGAATGCGCCAGCAAGGGCGGACAGCACGATATACGAGCTACAACGACTGAATGAGACTAGCGGGTACGCTAACAATACAAAAGAGATGTGTGCGGTGGCCAGAGAGTTCTACGATGAACTACAATACCGTGACCTTCCGGAATCAGAGGATCTACACCGTGTACACATCAATACAGCACTGGAAGCACTTGACGTGCAACTAACCACCAGACAAAAGGGCGCGCTAGCAAGAAAACTGTCGCGCGACGATGTAGAACGTGCGATACGCGGTGCGGCGCCGAATAAAGCGGCTGGCCTAGATGGCCTTCCCTCAGACGTATGGAAAGCATACCTGGCTAAGTTCGAGAGCGCGCAGCGTAAGAACGAGCCGGCCCTCGATATTGCGGACGCCTTAAAGAGAGTGTACAATGACATAGAGTCCTACGGAGTCACAAGCACCTCCAGCTTTGCAGAGGGATGGATATGCCCTCTATACAAGAAAGCAGACATGAGGAAGATAACTAACTATCGCCCAATAACGGTCTTGAATGCGGACTATAAAATAATGACAAAGGCTCTTACTACAAAGCTATGTGAATGTGCAACATCCTTAATACACCCAGACCAGGCGGGCTTCATCCCAGGCCGCCAGATCTTCGACCACATAAAGCTGACCAAGCTAATGGTCGACTACGCCGAGGCAGAGGAGCTAAATGGCATTATAGTCGCGTTAGACCAAGAAAAAGCGTATGATAGAATAAATCATACATACTTATGGAAGGTGCTCGAGCACATGAACTTCCCGGCTCATTTCATTAATACAGTCAAGGCGCTGTACGCCGAAGCCACCAGTACAGTCATGATTAATGGGATGAAGAGCGATGCTTTCAAAATCAGCCGAGGGGTGCGACAGGGCGACCCGCTATCGTGCCTTCTGTTCGACCTCGCTATCGAACCTCTCGCCGCGGCGCTCCGCAAATCTGAATTAAACGGATTTATCTTACCCGGCGTTGCTGAGAGACTTATTGCGTCGCTCTTCGCCGACGACACCACAACTTTCATCAGCGAGAACGATCGCTTCGAGGACCTTGTAGCTATCCTTGATGGCTGGTGCTCCGCGTCAGGCGCGAAATTTAACAAAGGAAAAACCGAAGCGTTACCTATCGGATCCGTCGCGTTCCGCGAACGTCTCGTCCGCGAGCGCACTCTAACACAGAACGGTCCTCCGCTGCCTGCAGATATGCATATCGCCGCAGAAGGCCAGTCAGTACGCATTCTCGGAGCATGGGTGGGAAACAAAATCGACCTCACCACACCATGGGAACCAGTCGTTTCCGCGATACGGACAAACCTTACGCGATGGGGGAAACGTAACCCCACAATGTACGGAAGGAAACTTATCCTTGGCCTGGAACTTGGCGGGCGCACTCAATTTCTCACAAAAGCAATAACTATGCCTGCCTCGATAGAGAAAGAACTCGAACGCGAAGCCAAATCTTTCATCTGGAAAGGGGCAGCGCACCCGACCGTCAACAAAGAGACCCTGCAACTGCCCGTTGCGGAGGGTGGCCTCAACATACTAGACGTAACGGCACGTAATGAAGCCGTCGACTTAATGTGGCTGCGTAGTTACCTGGACCTGTCCCCATCCCGTCCGCGCTGGGCACACGTTGCAGACGTCCTGATCGCGAGGGCGGTTCAGTCCTCGTACAAACACCTAGACGATAAGTCCAAAATCAATACCTTCCTACAAGAGTGGGAGATCTCGACGCGAAGCCCAACCAAACTGCCGCATGATCTGATCCGCATGCTTAAAGCTGCGAAGAAATATGGGGCCCGAATCGACGTGAAGAACCCGACGGATGCGCTGAAAGAAGCGCTCCCAGTGTGGTCTCATATCGGGCCCTACACGGGCCGAGTGATGTCGAACTCTAGAACCTCGAAATGCTTGAGAGAACGCCATAACGTCGCAACAGTAGGAGCGTGCGTACAACTTATACGCAGACTTTCGGGGCCACCTACTGCGGGGAACGCACACATCCCCTCCCGAGGCTGCACATGCGGCGAATGTGTCACTGACCGTGAAATACACGGCTGTCTGAACCCACACAAATGCGTGATATCCGCCCGCGATCTACTGAATAAACTTACGCCCGCATGGGCGCCCGGCGGGGGCGCACACTGCGATGGCCTTACACTTACCAAATCACGTAAACGGAAGAATAATGTGGAGCGGGGCCGAAATGGCAGGCTGCTTTTCGACCCGTCCATCACTTCGACGGCCCCTCTCGCACATGCCATCCGCGTGTTTACCACAGAAGACGAAAGACTCACCCTACTGCGCAGAGCCCCGCGCCCATACAATGTGCCGACGGAGGACATATCCGTGTACACGGATGGGTCCTACAAGGAAGACGGGGCGGCTGGACCGAGAAGCGGCGCCGGCGTATGGTTCGCGGACGCAGATCCCAGAAACATTGCGGCGCCCGTACCCGGCGACACGCAATCCAACCAGGTTGCTGAAATCTACGCGGTATCGTTAGCGGTGCATACGGTACCCCCTTTCGCGCCACTCACGATCATATCCGACTCCAAAATGGTCGTAGACGGCTTGACGATGCATTTACCTCGCTGGGAAGATCGCGGCTGGACAGGAGTTGCGAACGCCGACCTTCTGAAAGACGCGACAGCCAGATTACGAGCGCGATCAGCACCAACCTTTTTCAAGTGGATAAAAGGACACTCAAATATTCCCGGTAATGACGGAGCAGACGCTCTAGCAAAGCTCGGTGCAGACAAGTCACCGCTCGGGGCGCCAGCTTTGCCTGCCCCGAACACCGCCTTCCTGGCAAGGGGCTGTAAACTGAATACCTTAACTCAACGCATTGCCTACAAGGCAATCAAGAGGCGCACCGTCGCACCCGCTCGGAGACAAACAGCGATACTTACCGCGCGCACGACTGTGACTCTCCTCGAAGACTGGGGGCTATCGCTTAAACCGGGTGCCGTCTGGAAAGCAATCCGGCAAGATGACACCCGGAGATCTATGAGAGATTTCTGGTGGAAGGCCCTGCACGGGGCTCTCAAAATCGGGCCTTACTGGGATAATATCCCGGGGTACGAACAACGCTCGACATGCACACACTGCGGCGTACCCGAAAGTCTAGAACATATCTGGAATGAGTGCGACGCACCTGGAGCGCTCGAAATCTGGAAGGGCGTACAGGATGTGTTGAGACGAGCGAACGTCATCGTCCCACAGCTGTCCTTCGCGGCGCTGCTCGCCGCACCAGCCCTCTCAGTCCGATCTCATCGGAACAAACCTCTAGCAGGACGGTCGCGCTTGCTCCGCATTGTACTGACCGAGTCCTGCCACCTGATTTGGAAAATTAGATGTGAAAGGGTTATCGGTAGAGAAGGAGACCCAACCTTGTATCACTCAACAGCAGAGATCCGCAAGCGTTGGCTACACGCTCTGAACAGGCGTTTGAACATAGATCAAGCCCTGACGTCGCGAGCGCTTCGGCGCAAATCTCTCAACGCATCGCTTGTATGTAGCACATGGCAGGGCCTGCTTGTAGACGAGCAATCTCTGCCGGAAGACTGGACTAGTTGTCAGGGGGTTTTAGTGGGTAAGCCTACATTTTGGGACCACGGTTAGACCACAACCGCGGACCATATAAGGAAGTCCCACACTATCACTTCAAGTTTTGTGCGTAAAGCATTTCCCCCTTATGGTGTTATGGGTGAAATTCCCACCAACCTTGCCTTAAAAGTCAGTGCACGTGCTTCGGCCCTTCCTGATTTGGACCATTAAAAAAAAAAAAAAAAAAAAGGAATAGGCGGGAGCGGGCCGTGTGGTCGGAGCCCGAATAGAAGGCCTGGTCGGGGAGTCGTCTACACGCGAATACCACCAAAGTCCCGGTCTACACCTCTGTGGGCAGTCTCGGAGTAGACGGTGTAGACACCACAGGTAGTACGTCGGAGTGGAGCACCTGGTCCCATCGGTAGTAGACCGTGTACTCCCTGGGCGGCCAGCTCGCACTTGTATATTCGATATTTTAAAATATATATGCTCAATCCATATCCACAGCTTGGCATCGCACCCAATGTGATCAAAAACCGTGATTTTCATTGACACGAACGTATTATATTGCACGGAGAATGTGTCTACGAACTCCTCAGACTCACGGAAGAGGCAACATCCGAAACCAGTCCCGCCAGTGCTTGCAGGCATCCCCATCCCCCATCCGAGTGACTATATGCGCGACCTATGGGGACACGAGTAAGTGTAACAATTGTGAACATAGAGAGAGCTCCGCACCGAGATCACAGAATGAGGCTGCGCAAGCAGCAAGATCATCTAGAGGCGCATATAGTCAGCGATGCACTAAGGGCAGCGAGGGTGTCTCTAGAGCTATACCTGTGCACAGTCGACGTTGAACAAAGAAAGCCTGACAAGTGTAGTACAAGATGAGACGTCAGTATGAGCACAGATCTGCACAGATCTAGTCGTTGGAAGGGGGACTAGGCTGAAATAGGCACTCACTGGCACGTAGAAGTACTTGGAGCCTCAGAGTCTTGAGGGATGGTGGGGGCCAAAGGTCAAGATGGAATGTCCCTTCCGAGCTAGATGCGGGCCCTTTAGTAGGCAACTTCAAACCCTGCGCCCTGAGCCTATTCGAGGACAAGTAGAGGGCCTATACGCGCGCAGGCGGATGTAGGCAGGACTCCGTCCAGACAGTCCGGTGCGAGGAGTCGAGTAGCCCATAGTACATGACGTATGCGGCGCGTACTACGAGCGCGAGTAAACGATGTATGCCCCACAGCGAGTAGAGCTGTGTAAGCTTCGTAGACCAGTCTGTACGGAGGAAGCGTAGACGTTCTATTCGCGGGCGTCGAGTACACGATGTGAACGGATCTAGTCGGAGTCCGAATAAAAATACGCTGAACGCAGTCAATGCTCGAACCAGTGACGCTATTGACGATATATGGAACGAGTACCACGACGATCTGAAGGCAGTCTACCCCAAGATCACACTCTCTAAGCTACAGCTTTTCTCTCTGGTGCGCCGACTCCTCTCAGTCTCCGTCTCGTCATCTACTCATCTTTGCAGTCTGAACCTATCGCTTCCGAAGGCGTTCCGGGAAGTGTCCAGGATGCCATGTT
Source organism: Trametes versicolor FP-101664 SS1 (assembly GCF_000271585.1). Lineage (NCBI taxonomy): Eukaryota > Fungi > Basidiomycota > Agaricomycetes > Polyporales > Polyporaceae > Trametes > Trametes versicolor. The sequence goes on from NW_007360328.1 coordinate 1,975,287, forward strand.
CAAGAACGGCACATACAGTTTGATCACCACTTTATAGCAGTGCGTTTGTATCAAGCACAGGAAGCGCCGGTGGGATGGCAGGGGTGTGGCAGTCGAGACGGAAGCGCAACTCAGATGAGAAGTCACGGCCAAAGCTTCTCAGTAAACATGCAACCAGACAGGGTGTGAATAATTGCTCCTGTAACACGCAGAAGAATACGGCTCTAGGTATAATCTAACGCTCGTAAGTAGTAGCAGAAGGGGTTCGCAGAGCTCGGAAAGGTCCTCGTCGCGACCTCGCGAAATCATGAAAACGCGCGGGTGGTGAAGCGCAAGGGTAAACACGCCTTGGGGGGTATGGCAGCCGCTCAGACCTTGGTGGCGTTGCGGCGGCGGAAGCGGTCCTTCCACGAGTAGTTGTACGTCGTCGCGCCCTCCGTGCGGGCGCGCCTGCGCCCGAGGCACACCGTGCAGCCCGCGAGGCAGAGCAGGATGAACGACACAAACGTCAGCCAGAATCCTACACGGGGTCGTCAGCATTCCCGCACTCGGTCCGGGTGGACGCAACGCACCTGGCGCAGTGTCGGTGTTGGCGGACACGCCGGCGAGCTTGCCGACTTCGTGCTTCACGAACACGTACAGCGCGATGTCGATCGCGAACGCGACGAGCGTGATGGTAGCGGCGAGGAAGGCGGTGAGGGAGGCGAGGAGCGTGAAGGTTACGTGTGTGGAGAAGGAGAGAAGGAGCGCGACGAAGGTCACACCCGTAGCTGTGATATGGGTGTCAGCGCTGCACCGTGTACACAGAACGGGACCGATTCGGCGGCGAAAGAAATTCGTTTTCCTCGCCATTTTCTGGCGTAGTCGATGGGCGGCAACGTTGTGAAGAAGACAGAGAGTCCTGTCATCTGGCGCAGATGTTCCGCGGAGCGCATTCAGCCCGTCCCATGCAACGAGTGCGAATCGCTGGTTTGCTTTCACTCGAGTGCGTGGCCTTCGAGTGACATACGCTCGTCACGTAGCGCTCTTTTTCTAGCCAACTCCCGGTCGATGCGGCCAGCCCTCTCTTGCAGCCGCGGTCGCACCCACTGCAATGGAGACGGCCGAGTATGGCGTCAAGGATACGGGAGGGCGTGGTCTCGACGGAACGAGTCGGCCACGAGCTGGCCTACGCGACGCGACGACAGGGAAGCCAAACAGGCCACTGGTAGATGTCGCGTAGACGGCGTGCTCAGATAGTGACTGCTGTGGCCCAGCCACTCATGCCAGCCACCCGTGCGAGTTACGATGTTCCGAGGCATATGTTCCGGAGAACAGAGCATTCAAGAGACAGGACGCTCAAGAAGAAGAAGACGTACCAACGGGGTGGACGGCGAGGCCGCGCGTCCAGGAGGGACCGATGGTCACAAAGCCCTGGCGCTGGGAATCATAGAGGGTGGTGGTATATGCGTTGTGGGCGGCGCTGCAGGCGCGGGTGCCCGAGGCTTCGTACCAACAGTTCGCCCTGCGAGAGCGCGTCAGCATTACCGACATCGCGCAGGCGCGCGAGGACATACCAGGTACCGAACTATTTTCAAGAATCAGTATGCTTTGAGTGTCCCGCGCAAAAAAGGACTCACGCGTATCTGGTCGACAACGTTGCTGTCAGAGCCGACGGTGGGGCTGCCGTCCTTGAAGTTGACGCGTGCGAAGTCGAGGGCGGTGAGGAAGGGGAGGGAGATGGAGACGAGGAAGAGCAGCACGAATGCGCAGAGGAGGAAGACGATACCAGGGATGTGGAGCACTCGTGACATGGTCGTAGCGGCGGCGGGGGGATCGTCGCGGTCTGAGTCGAGGAGATGGGGGAGATCTGGACGAGGGGGGAAGACGAGGGTGTGCGGGCGCAAGAGGGCCTTATGAGCGATCGGGTCCGTGCGTGCCTGTTGTGCTCCACCGCGCGGACGTCGTCAGTCGTCCCCCCATCGCGCCGCCGACCACGCCCAGCCAACGCGAAAACCGTCGCCCCACCGCGTCGCTGATGACGCGCGCCACGTGACCGTCCGACGCGTCAGATCTTGTTGAGAGATCTGCTCTCCCGCGCCTCCGTCCCGATCATCCTGCAGCGTTCCCGCGCAGGCGTGCGCCCGCGCCGTCCCTTCTTGCTCTCCGACCACCATCTCCTCCAGCCACCCTCGCGCTCCCCCCGACCGGACGCGTCTTTGGCCCCCAGTACGCGCGCATAGCACCCCAAAGCGCACCCTTGCATTCGCGCAGACACCCCTGTCGCGCTCCGCCCTTGTGTGAGTCCCATCCATGTTGCGCGACCGTACTCGGGCTCACGCGTCGTGGCGTTGTTAAACAGCCGCATTACCCTCTAATCGCTGTAGTCGGATCCCGCGCCAATATGCCCCCCTCACCAAAGAAAGGCAGCAAAGCCAAGGCTCCGCCGTCTTCCGTTGCCGCCGTACCGCCAGAGACGCCCGCAGTGCGTACTCTCCAAACGCGTAGTCAGAAAGCCGGCCTTCAGGTGTGTCCTAATCATACGCACGCACGCAACCGCGCGTCTTGTGTCTCGTGTCGACTAGCGTGATTGGATCCTGCTAACACGCTCCTGCAGTTCCCCGTAGGCCGTATTCACAGGTACCTTAAGCAGCGCACACAGCACAACGTGCGCATCGGCGCAAAGGCTGCCGTGTACACCTCCGCGATCCTCGAGTACCTCACCGCAGAAGTGCTCGAACTTGCCGGTAGGTTTCCATCCCGGATGCGCGTGCGGCCTTGCCACATAACTTACCGCATATCGCAGGTAACGCGTCCAAGGACCTGCGCGTAAAGCGCATAACCCCGCGCCACCTTCAGCTTGCCATTCGTGGGGACGAGGAGCTAGATACGCTCGTGCGCGCGACGATCGCGGGCGGAGGTACGCCCATTTCGATCTGCTTCCTCCCTCTAACATTCTAAGCGCCCCTCTCTCTCTCTTGCACAGGTGTCCTGCCTTTTATCCACAAGAGCCTTACGCAGGGCAAGAAGAAGGGCGTCGAGGGGCAGCCACAGTGAACGCCTGTCCCGGAGGATCGTCCGTGCTTGGTCGTTTGCTGCCGCCTTGTACTTCTTACAGCAAGGCAGGCCCGGGGCTTGTTTGTGTTCTAGTGTGTCCGTGCGTTCTTCTCTGCTGCGCGTCGATTGTATAGTATGTCCTTGTATGCTCAGTGATATCATGCCCATGATACACGCCCGCACTCAGCGGCGGTCTTCATCCATCCCTGTGTCCACAGCGTTTGCGCCCGCATGCAGGACCTCCCGCCGATTGAACGAGTTGCTCTGCGGAACGATGATCGCCTCTCACGGTCTTCCCAAGACCTGACACAGGGCCCGTACCACCAGATTATGTAGAGCTCATGGGAGCCCTGCGGCCTCCGCCACGCTCTTCGGATGTGCGAGATTTCCATGACTACCTACAGCGGTGAGTTTAATCCTCCCCAGACATCGAGGTTGCTTCTCGCTTGTGTATGTATGTACTGTCTTCTCCGGTCAAACACTCTTGCCGCTGTCTCTCGCCTCTCATGGACATATCTTCCTCGATGGCGACAATCCACTTCCGGTCCCCGCCATGCGGGTGGTGCGCACAAGGGCGTTACAAGCAGCGTAAAATCATAGTGCAATATCAATACGAGTAGGCCGCATACATCGTTGAGTCCTTGAAGGCCCGTATCTTTGCACGGTGCACCCCCTATTGAATTTGCTGAACTCGGACCACGGACCATTTCGCGGCATGCCGTCAGCGCGTAACTTTGTGATCATCGGTGGGTCTACTTCCTAACCGTTGTCAACGAGCCACGTTTGCAAACTTACAAAAAACGAGACGCAGCAGGACGCAGCCACGGTGAGCTGGCAGCGCCGACTCGTTCCGTGTCTCGCTCAACGCTAATGCTTCCATTCCGAATTCGAGCACTCGCGCCCTTCGGAGAGGGCTGGATGATGGTGGAATGTGCGAGGCCAATCGCCGACGGTACAGGTTAGGGCGTTCGTGGCAAGGGATTCATGATTCTGGCCGACGAAAGTGTAAGCGAGAGTACGGTGGGAGAGCAGGACAGGGGGCGGAGGTAGGGGGCGGGGCACAGCGCTGGAGAGATCGGTATCGAGCATCGCGACAAGCAGTGAGGCAGAGAGGGACGCGAACGCAAAGAGACGGGCAGAGAGTGAGAGAGTGAGCGCATAAGACTCGGGCGAGTCGGAGAGAGTCGAAGAGCCAGACTGAGACTAAAAGTACTAGTAGTACCATCGGAGCAGAAAACGAGTGTCAGGGGCCGGGGCGGCGGTACGGGGCTGTATGGTAAGGTATGATATGGCACGGAACTACGCGCTGGCAGAGGCTGGCGCGGATGTGAGGTAGGGGTAGGAGGGTCGCCGTAGGCCGGGCAGGCGGCAGTATCGATATCGGTAGCTGGTGTACAGTAGCATGGAGGCGGGGTGCGTGCGCGGCGGAGGCGGCACTGGCACCGAGGTATATGTAGCGTATGTACATATGTACGGTATGTCCAAGGCGGGGCGTGTTCGCGGCGTGCGGAGGCAGACTGAGCCTAGGCTTTGGTGTCCTGCAGCGCGAGGATGAGCGCCCTCGCCTTCTCCGAGCGCGGCGTGAACGAGCACCGGAACGGCGCCGGGTGGCTGTCAATCCGCCCGCCGGTCAGCATCTGCGCGCACACCCCAGAAGCGAGGGAAACGAGGGCGCACCTGATCGTCCCCCCGGTGCACTCGACGGTCTCGGGCGTGATGGGCACGCCCGCGGCGGTGCGCGGGTCCGCGATGTCGTACACCGCGAGCAGCATCGCGGCGACCATGAGCACGGACGGCTCGGCGAGGTACATCCCCGGGCAGATCCTGCGCACAGGGCCAGGGTCAGGGTCAGATTCAGGGCCAAGAGGGGCGAGAGGGTAGAGGGGGAGACGTACCTGCGGCCGAAGCCGAACGCGATCTTGCGGGGATCGTACTCGGGCTCTGAGCCGTCCTTGGGGAGGAAGCGGTCGGGGTTAAAGGTGAACGGGTCGGCGTAGGTTGCGGGGTCGTGCAGCATTTTCCTAAAGGCCACTTTTATGAGATTTGTGGTGTGCAAGAGTTGTTGAGATTGCTCACCACTGGTTGATCATGACGATACTGCCCTTCGGGATGTAGTACCCGTTATATACATCATCAGAAGACACCGCGTGCGGGACACCTGAGCGACGTCCTGGGTATGAGTTACCAGAGCTTAAGGTGTATAAGAGAAAAGACCAACCGAGAGGGACGACGGGGTTCCACCGCAAAACCTCAAGATAGAGCGCACTGAAGTACGGCAACTGCGCGAGGTCCGCATACGTCGGCAGGCGTTCGGGCCCAACGACGGCGTCGAGCTCTGCCTGCGCGCGCTTCTGCACCGCCGGGTACACGCTCATCGCGAGGATCAGGCTCGTCTCCGCCGACACCGTCTATGCGCTGCTGAGTGAGCATGCGTCTGTGCTGAGCGGCGATTACGCGTGCGTACCGTGTCCGCGCCCCCGGTGTAGATCGACGCCGCTGACATCTTGATCCGGTACTCGTCTTCGGGTGACGGGCTCATCGCGAGCATCGTCGACGTGAAGCTCGGCGGGGCGTTTCCGGCCGCCTGCGTCACGATGCAACGTCAGCCTCGACTAGGGTGGGAGCTGGATAGCACATCGAGGAGCTCTTACCATTTGCTCCTTCGCGTACTGGTGGGGTACGTCGCTTGTCCTGTCCATGTTGGCCCGGTATGCCTCACCCTTACGCTTCCAGCCGGCACCTGGCATCCATGAGGGAACATAGCGCACTGTTACGAGAGAAAGAAAGAATGCCAAGTAGGTGATCAGAATGTCGATCCCAAACTGTTCCCGGCCCATTCACTGCCGCATCTTCTCCGACAGCTTCGGGAATGCCCGGAGCGGATATGAAAATGAAAAACTCACAGAAGGGGAAGACGTCGACGAGGAAGGCGCCGGGCTGCACGACCTCGGCCGCCTGGTCCGTCGCACCCTGGACCATTTTGATGAGCGGGTCGTCGTGCTCCTGGGCCTTGTACCCATACGCAATCATCAGTACCACAGAGCCGGTCATCCTGCGAAGCACACCACACGGAGCGGACGTCAGCGAACCTGATCCAACGCGCCCACAAACGACACATGCCCGTGCTTCCACTCGCGCGCACACCCTATCGCTCCCATCGCATTCGCAGGAGCGATAGGCATGTGGGGCGCGTGCGAACACAGGGGCGAAAGTGCGGAGCGGGGTACGTACTCGCGAAGGTGCCCGGGGATGTCGCGCGCGTCACGGAGGAGGCGGACGAGCAGCTGTGCGCTCTGCGCCTCTATGACCGGCGCGAACGTCTCGACGGTCTTGCGTGAGCCGAGTGCGCGCGCCATCAGGCGGCGGTACTCGCGGAACTGGCTCCCGTACCGCAGCAGGACGAGGATCTGGTCCCACCCGACGATCTCGCCCGCCATGGTGAAGTGCGGGCGGTCCGAGTAGAGCGCAGACCGTTTCTCGAGCAGTTCCGTGGCATGCGCGAGCGAGTTGACTATGAGCATCGGCTGCCCGAGCAGTTTGAGCATTATGAGATCTCCTGCGATTAGACGGCTTGAAGGTGAGCACGACGCAGCGGGGGGAAACGTATGATAGCGGCTACAGTGGGGGACGTACCATACTGCTCGCCCCACGTAGCGAAGGTCTTCCAGTGGTAAGAGGCCGGCATGTCAAACACATTACCAATGACGGGCCACCCCCGAGGGCCCGGAGGAAGTGGTGTGCGACGCCTCCGGACCACAGCTGCATTAACGATGAGTGCAAGTAGTACGGCCGCCACCACATGCCAAGCAGTCAGGAAGTACCCCATGGTGCCGGACTCGAGTATGGGACGAGGGCGGGGAACGGGGAGTCCTGCAAGTGCGTATTTCGAGCCGTTAAGAACCCCGCGCTGATCGATACTCGCCCCACCCACGGGAAGCCTAGGGCAATTGGCACAGGGTCCGCGGAGACGGAGTCTAGTTCGTAACACGCTGATGAAAGAGACATCAGCCGGGGCAGCTGCTGGCATGGCGCAGACCTACCGTATCGCGCTAGAGGCTTGTGATGCTGGCACACCCCGGATGACGAACCCCAGCGTTCCCTTCGCAGGCGAGCCCACCCATTACGCGACGGAAGCGCGTGCCGCCCGCGATTCGTCCTCCTCCCCGAGGCGCGCGGCACCGTGTCGCTGCAGACGTGCGACCCTGTGCGAGAACCCGCGCGGGTCCAGTATCGACAGCACTAGTGAGAGGTGCGCGACCGCTTGCCCTGACCTTGGCGTAACCGTTGATGAAGGGTCGCCTCGTGCTGTTGAAAGCGTCGCGGGTTCATTCACAGCGATGCGGCTGTCGACCTCTGTCGACGCTTGTGGTGGGGCTGACGGTTGCCACGCCGGGGGCCGGGATTTTTCGCAGCTTGCCGCTTGAGCGCAGCGGAGGCCTTCGGGATCGGGGTTCACTGTTCCTGTCGCGATGGTGAGCATCCGAGTTTCGAGCGGCCCTCCGCCGCTCGCGCTCCAAACTAGAGCACAGCGCCTATCAGGGAAACATGAAGCGAGTGGCTGCAACGAGTAACATAGAACCGCGGGAGCGCAGGCGCTGTGCGATCTGGGAGCGAATCGCGGGATTTAATATGTCTACGTATACGATCTGCTTACCGGAGCCTCGACCGGGATCTAGTCGCTGAAAACTGCGGCGAAGTTAGCGCAGTGGTGGGATGTTAAGCAACTTCACTAGTGTCTCGCGTGGATGCATTATCATACACGATGCACGGTGCACGTCCGCCTAGTCAAGCGGGTCAGACACTATCAAAAACGGTCGGAACTTGGTCGAAGGTGCTGCACGTTCGCGAGCTTGAGCAGAATTGAAGGGAAACACGAAAGTAGAGACTGAAAGACACTCCGATTGTTGCGGACTCAAATGGGCGGGCTGCTTGAGGGTTGCACCATACTGTGAAAAGGCATGACGGAAGTTAGCACACTATGCACCGAGCGACGATATTGCATAGAAGCAGACGGAGCGATAACGTACTCCGCTTTAGATCTAGACTATGCACGCAGTCGGACCAAGACCTTCCGAATGCTCGTCAACGTACAAGTAGAGTCAAGCGGGGCGAGGACCGCGCTCGGTAGCGTCAATGGACGCGTCTCGATCACGTCCTAGATGTAAGGGGGCCGGGTTTAGCGATGCATACACGGAGCGGAGCGCACATACGATCGACGGAAGTCTCGTCAGGCTACCAGAGACTACCCCCAGTCCCAACGCCACGATTCAAACGTACCACAAGCTGCTAACGATAGCATCTGCAATGGAACTCTTCCCCATTTGCTCTAGACTTCGAGTGCGGCACGAACACCACGTTGCGGCGCCAAAGGCAGCCTAGAAAAGAGTAGGGCTAGCATCGCGCGGATATATCGCAACGTGGTCTCCTTAGTGGTGATCTCAGAATGTGTGGCTGACGCACCGTGACACTCGCAGTCGCGCGGAGTGGTATGTCAGGCACAGAGATCAGTCCAGCGTTCGATGGCGGCGTCAAAGGAATTCGTAGAGTGTTGACCTACAGAGAATGACAAACGAGAAGCGTCGGAGTTATGCCTCCGACAGCAGATGCATGTGCCTTCGACGCTAGCGAGTATGTTCTTCTATCCGGTCCAGGCCATCGCCGGACAACCGGGAATCATAAGGGCTTCGTGGACTGCCAGTGCACCAGTGAGTCCCGGTCAAGCTTTCACGAACGAGCTTACAGTAAAAACGTACCACCAATGGACGATTTCACTCGCTTGTGGCTACTGAGGTACGGACCCAGCGGGATCAATACTGTCAACATGTTGTGTCAGGCTACATCCAGCCCGTGTGTAAAGGGGCTGATCTGTCTCTGGAATGACGACACAGATCAGCGACGGGTGCGATCAAGCAGGATTTTAGGTGACTTGGGCGTACAGTGCCGTTAATCCAGGGACGATCCTATTCACCCCGCACTTGATAACGTGGACGTCTAAATTCAATTCCTTACTGCTTCCGGGTGCTAAAGCAGTATATTTGGATGAGCTGTCCCAGCGCTCAACATATGCATACATTCGCAAGAGAAACACACCTGTCCTCTATCTGATGAGCGCTTTGAAGCCGTATATTCATGTGTTCGAACTGCTGTCCTTTCTTGAACATGCACACGTATTTGCAACTTGTCGACTGTTGCAGGGTTTTTGTGCACTTCGGAGTCGTTTGAAGAGCAGGCGAGGTGCCCATTCATATAGCTATCGAGGGTGGGCGTGGTGTATTGTGGCAGTCCTGTGTGAGAATGGCGAAGTTAGATACTTATTGGTCTGCGCGTCTGTAGACATATACCAGTCTGGTGTGCCGTAACGTCCGCATCGCCTCGCATCGATATCGCACTAAACCGATGCGACAATATGCTTCTCCTGGTACAGCGTGCCCTCGAAAGCTGCTAAGAGCGCTGGTCCCGCTTATAGACTTGCACACAGGGCTTGCGCCATCGCAGGACTTGCAGCGACCACTGTCAGGACTTCTTCATACACTTATCTTACTCTCATCGCGGAAATCGGCAGGCGGTCCACATCATCATCTCCACTATGATGCACCTGGATGTCATGCAGATCGTGAGCTTCGTGCTCAGCATCATGGTCTTCTCGGCGGGCTACAAGCTGAAGGACTTCATCGCGGATCTTCTCCCACCTGGACGTCTGCGCGAGATCAAAGACGCACTTGCGGAGATACGCGGGCTTCTGGGCATGCTCGAGCACAAGGGCCACCTCTCCGAGACGGACGAAGCGCAGAAGTACTGGGGACAATTGGTCCAGTGAGTGTGCAGTCCTCGCGAACGTGGGCGCGAATCAACAGTAAAAGCTCAGCTTGCTAACCGGCCGTGTCTGATCTCTGCAGGCTGGACAGGCGAGCCTTTGAGCTGCGAGAGGAGGTCGAGCGGTGGTCCAAAAATGGGGTTTGCGCAGTTCCGCGACACCGACACACTCAAAGCGCTCCTGTCGAATTGCAGTCAGCTCCGTAAGGACATCGCGAATATGCGCGCGCACCTTCAACATCTGCCTCCCCCTCCGCCGCACAAATCAACCTCCGATCCCGCCCTCCCCGAAACCGTGGACACACCATCTTCCTCCTCCTCTGCCGTGTCTGTCGCTTCTACTTCCTCCGCCTTCCGAAGACCGAATGTCCCGGAATCTCCCCATGCTACGTCTGTCGATACAGTCAACGCCAGAGTCGATCAGTTGCAGGATGGTCTGGCTACAACGAAGGAACGGGGTAGCGAAGCTGGGGCAGCTGTGCGGGAAGGGCATACCACGGACATGGAAACGGATCTGACCGGCGATTAGGTCACGATTATGGATTCAACGGCGTCAACCCTTTCTTGAGGAGATGGGCGAGCATGATGCCGAGGGAAAGCACGACGCAGACTCTGAGAGCGAATTCGATAGTGAACGCGAGCCGCAACAACCCCCGTGGAGATCCCCCTGGCACTATACGCATATACGGCCTGTTGTATGAGATGTCGGAGCAGCAGAGGTGTCTGTTTGGCTTGTGTGACTAGGAGTAGCTGTATCGCACATCGACGAGCCAAAGATGCAGCAAGGTCGAAGACTCTTTACTGATCTACTACCTGTATAAAAGTTAACGTCCAGAACTACGAACACACCAAACGGAATTGAGACTTACGCGAATCGTCTTAGACTACAAATAATATATGTACGAGAACTTCGAGTGTCGTGCGACGCGTGTATACACCAGGAACAGAGCAGGAGATCCTGAGATGGTGGTTTATGGCAGAGAGCCGTTATATTGGGCGTCAATTTAACGAGGCGGCTGTGAATCTGCGTCGCGCTCGTAACACATCTGACACCTTTCTCCCTACTCACTACGCTTGGCCTCCTCCTCACTGTCTGCACTTTGGGACATTCATACTGTGCTACAGCGCAAGAACTTCCAGACGCATCTTGGCACCTTGACCGAGGTCAGAGCTAGTCGGTGACTCCATCTCGACATGTCCAGCTTCCGTGCACCTCCTCGGAAAGGAGAGAACTTCGAGCTTGCTGCGGATCTCAACAGTGAATACAAGGACAAGCGGAAGGATGCTATCAAACGAGTTATCGCGAATATGACCGTTGGCAAGGGTGAGTGCCTTGCAGTATCGAACAGACCGAGTCTGAGCGGGTAAGTAAGACGTCAGCGGTCTCTTCCCGGATGTCCTCAAGAACATGCAAACGGACGACCTCGAGCAGAAGAAACTCGTCTATCTCTACCTCATGAACTACGCGAAAACACAACCGGAGCTCGTGATCCTGGCCGTGAATACGTTCGTCAAGGACACAGATGATCCGAACCCGCTCGTACGCGCTCTCGCGATCCGCACGATGGGGTGTCTGCGTGCGGAGAAGATCATCGACTACCTGTGCGACCCGCTTCAGAAGTGCCTGAAGGACGACAATCCGTATGTCCGCAAGACGGCCGCCCTCTGCGTCGCGAAGCTATATGACCTCAAGCCGGAGCTGGTCATCGAGAACGGCTTCTTGGAGCAGCTCCGGGAAATGATTGCGGACAGTAACCCAATGGTACGCCTATGTTACGTATGGCACGTCAGCTATCCACTGACGCTATGCAGGTGGTCGCGAACACCGTGACAGCATTGTCGGACATCCACATCGCGGCCGTAGCTGCAGGCGTCCCCAGAGACCAGTTTGCTATCACGACCGAGATCGTGAACAAACTCCTTGTCGCTCTGAACGAGTGCTCAGAGTGGGGTCGCGTTGCGATCTTGACTGCACTGGCGCAATACGAGGCCGAGGATAGCGGAGAGAGTGAGCATATATGCGAGCGCGTGGTGCCCCAGTTTCAGCATGCGAACGCAAGCGTCGTCCTTTCTGCAATCAAGGTAAGCAGTCCAGACTGTATGCGCGTTGTAAAAGCTCGTCTTGAATTGAACTACAAAGGTTGTCATGATTCAAATACGCGGTATCAGTTCGGAGAACGTGTCAAAGACCCTCGCCCGCAAGATGGCACCTCCGCTTGTCACCCTGCTCTCCAACCCACCAGAGGTTCAATGGGTCGCTCTCCGAAACATCAACCTTCTGCTCCAGAAGCGGTCTGATATCCTCTCGAACGAAATGCGCGTTTTCTTCTGCAAGTACAACGACCCGCTGTATGTCAAGGTTGAAAAGCTCGACATCATGGTCCGCATTGCCACGGACAAGAACGTCGACCCGCTTCTCAGCGAACTGAAGGAGTAAGCGCTGACCAACCAACCCTTGGAAGGATGCTGAACGTAACATTAGGTATGCCCAAGAAGTTGACGTCGACTTCGTTCGGAGGAGCATCAAGGCAATCGGCCAAACAGCGGTCAAGATCGACGAAGCCGCCGAACGCTGCGTCAACGTCCTCCTGGATCTCATCAACTCGCGCGTGAGCTACGTCGTGCAAGAAGCGGTGGTGGTCATGAAGGTCCGCTCCAGCGATCTGCCATCGGTGCCGAGACACGCCTGACCCGCACGATTATCCCGCGCAGGATATCTTCCGAAAATACCCCTCGACGTACGAAGGCGTCATACCAACGCTGTGCGCGAACCTCGACGAGCTCGACGAACCAGAAGCTAAGGCTTCGCTTATCTGGATCATCGGCGAGTACGCGAAGAAGATTGACAATGCCGATGAGCTGCTAGGCATCTTTGTCGACACCTTCACAGAAGAGTCGTATCCAGTGCGTGTGCTAGCAAATATTTTGACTTTTCGACGTCCGCGATGCTGACTTTGATCGGTGTAGGTGCAACTACAGACTTTGACGGCGGTGGTCAAGCTATATCTGCAGAAGCCAGACAGTTCGCAAGCCTTGGTGCAGAAGGTGCTGAACACCGCGACGAAGGACTGCGATTCACCAGACGTACGAGACCGCGCATACATCTACTGGCGGTTATTGTCCACAGATCCGGGCGCCGCGAAGGTGCGTCTCGCTAAGCACACTCCGATCCTGTCGCGCTGACGAACATCATTCAGGCTGTGGTGCTTGCAATCCGACCTCCCATCACGATCCCGCGGACAACGGTGTCAGCAGCATTGCTTGACGAGCTGCTGGGCGAGATCCCATTGCTGGCCAGTGTATATCACAAGCCGGCAGAGACATTCGTTGGGCGTGGACGTATCGGTGCGGATTCCGTACAGAAAAAGGAGTAAGTTCTACATCCTCCATAAAACTCCACCTTTGCTAACCATCAAATTTTAGTCCTGCAGACGACCGTGCCGCAGCACAGAAAGCATTACAAACGGTGGCAGCTGGTCAGCAAGCCGAGAACCTGCTCGACTTCTCCGAGGACCCGACGAGCGATGGCCAGCCTTCAGGCCTCGCTGCGACGACCGTCCTCGCCTCCACACCCGCCGCGGCGAATCTGCTCTCAGGGACATCAAGCAACCCGCTGGACGACCTCGTCTCCATCTTCGGCAGCGCAAGTCTCAGCGCGACCCCCGCCGCGCCTGCGAACGGCAACCCGCTGGGCGGCTTCGGCTTCGGGGCGTCACCCATGTCCGCCTCACCCGCAACGCCTTCAATGCTCCAGCCCGCCACACCCCAACAGCCACAGCAGCCGCAGGACGATTTGTTGGGCTTGTTCTAGGCGCCGGCCTTGTGGAGGCTGGTGTTCGAGTGTGTATCCGGTACTATCGAGGAGGATGTGTACGTTCCGTGTTATCTATACCGTAATGAGGACGCTTTCCCTGGACTCGCTCTCACACTGCAGCAGGGCCGCAACGGTGTGTAGGTCAGGTGTGTGCAATTTCTGTGAGTCTTCTTGGGTCTCTGCGCCGGAGCTAACCTCCGCGTTTGCGCTGGCGCTTTAGTAAGTACGGCGCTTGTTCCGACGTCTGTCCTTTTCAGGTGGACACACTCAGCAGGCTCGATCCTTGTGGGCTTGTTGAATTGTCTATAATTGATCATCAGTTCTTTTAGTCATTCGCCTAATTCCTAACAGCTATCTCCTCCGTCAGGGGGATGCAGCTACTTCGGTATAAAGACAGCGGTGCGTGTATACACACCGGCACTCAAACACATCTCATCACACTATAAACTCCGTCAGCATGCCGTCGCAGCAGAAAGCCCTCGTCCTCGAGTCTAAGTTCGGGACGCTGGCGATCAAGGACATCGATGTGCCAAAACCTGGCCCACATGAAGTCCTTCTTCGCGTGGAAGCTGCAGCTCTCAACCCCGCCGACTGGAAAATACATGTGCTGGGTGCTCTCATTGAGACGTACCCGTGTGTCCTGGGGTCGGATGCAGCGGGGACGATAGAGGTACTTGGTGACGCCGTCCAGGGATTTGCCGTCGGCGACCGAGTGTAAGTGTAGACTACTTTCCCTTGACATGTGCTCGTGATGCTCATACACGTCTAGCCTGGCCCAGGGCTGGTACGATCTACCAAAGAGGGCCATCCAAGGGACGTTCCAGCAATTCGCGCTTACCCCAATTCACAACATCACAAAAGTAATTTCTAGCCCGGGTTTGACTTGCGGACTTGCTGACCCGCATGGCCACCCCAGATGCCATCTAACCTCTCCTTTGAGGCCGCGTCCACCATCCCCAGCGGCGTCGCGACGGCGGCTTTCCCGCTGTACAACGAGGCTGAGGGTGCGCTTTCTGCTAGACTGCCTCCTCCTTGGGAAGAACGCGGGCGTGGCAAGTTCGCCGGAAAGCCCTTCTTCGTCCTCGGCGGTGCTTCCTCGATGGGCCAGTTCGGTATGTCAATGTCCCTCGGCTACGCCCCGCACAGCTGATGCATTTTCGTGGACAGCCCTCCAGTTCGCTCGGCTGTCCGGGTTTTCGCCCATCATCACCACCGCCTCTCTCCACAACACCGAGCTGCTCAAGTCTCTCGGCGCTACACACGTCCTCGATCGCAAGCTCTCTCCAGAGGCTCTGAGCAAGGAGGCTCGCGCCATTGCCGGCGGGTACTTCGACGTCGTCTACGATGCCATTTCACTTCCCGATACTCTGGAGGCGGCTTACGATGCCACTGCGCCCACCGGCGATCTCATTGTAGTCCTGCAGACGCCCATCCCTGGTGCAGAGAAGAACTCCGCGAAGAGGGTACATATGGCGCACGGCGTGTTCAACACCGAGATAAACCACGCGGTAAGCAAGAGTCTCAGGGAGAAGCTCCCGGAGTTGCTCGAGAGCGGCGCGATCAAGGTTAGCGGAACATACCACGCTTAGAGCGTATATTGACTGGAATCATATCAGCCCAACCCGGTTGAGGTCCTGAGTGGAGGACTCCGCGGCGTGGCGGGAGGATTGGACCGCCTCCGTAACAATCAAGTGAGCGGCGTGAAGCTGGTCGTGAAGCCCCAGGAGACGGTGTGAGAACGCCGCACCAACCAAGCGCTCCGCGCCGACTACCGTGCTTCCGATTGTGAGTCCATATGTATACACCCGTCACAGCGTCTTTCGATCTGATTCATGGCGATAGTGTACTTTCTAGCGTCAATCATGTAAATCTAGGATTGTTGTTTGGCTTCCACCGGCATTGAAGCTGAAGCCCGGGATCGGCAATTGTATAACGACCGGCATTGCAAAGTGTGCTTCTGGTCGACTCAATGCACCTCCCGGGTCCCGAATGCAACCGCAGGCGCTCTGGGCGGCCTTCTTGCGACCGAAGCCGCTGCCGCCCGGGGACGCATGTAAGGTATAGCCTCCTTGTCGCTGAGTAAGTCGCTGGTCGTCCTGAGAGAAGTGAAGCCCCTCTCACACCGTTTCGGTTAACAACGGCCAAGAACGGCGGGACGCCGCCCGAGGTAGATATGTGTCTTACAGACGAAGGTGGGTGGTGGATCCGTCTGCAGCACGCATACTGCGAACCGTCGGTATAGGCCGACACCGGGTCCTTATATAAAGACCACAGGTGGGTTGAAGCCAACGACCGCAAAACATCATACCTCATGTCTACGCAACAGCAGAAAGCCCTCTTTTTAGAGTCCAAGTGCGGTCAATTCGCGGTCAGAGCGACTGCCATCCCGGAACCCAGCGCAGATGAGGTCCTCATACGCGTCGAAGCGTCTGCGCTCAATCCCTCGGACTGGAAGATTCAACAGTTCGGCATGGTGGTCGAGGAGTTCCCGACCATCCTCGGCTGGGACGCAGCGGGCACGATCGTGACGGTGGGTAGTGCCATCCAAGACCAGTTTGCGGTAGGCGATCGCGTGTAAGTGCTTCATTGAGGATTCCGCTTTTAGTGAATCCATAAACTGACCTCATGCATTGCAGGATTGTGCAAGGATGGTTTACAGACGGAGGGCGTTCGGCTCACGGCACCTACCGCCAATACCTCGCCGCTCGTCCGGAGACTGTTGCGAAGGTGAGCCTGAGTCAGATCTCGGGCTGCGATGTTGCCCTAACTCGGAAACCTGTAGATTCCGCAAGATTTCCCATTTGAAACTGCCGCTAGCCTCCCTTCCGGGCTGGTAACTGCGGCGTTCTCCCTCTTCAACGAGAAGGCGGTGCCGTTCATCTCCTTGTACGACGGGAAGGAGTCTTTTTTTTTTTTTTTTTTTTAACGGAGCTCATCACGTGCGGTACGTTACTACCTTTCGTGACAATTGCTAGGCGTCGAGGACAGTGCCCTCTTTGCCAGGATCAGCTACCGTACGGAGGAAATGCTTTACGCACGCGGGTACAAGTACCCCAGTGTGGGACTGCATGTCATCCGCACAGCCAGCGGGTCACCCCGGATCTGGTCCATACAGACGCAGCGGCTTACCCACTAAAACCCCCGGTGTTCGAGTCCAGTCCGCAGGCAGGCAATCTTCCTCCTGGAGAGTCCCCTCCCAAGTCGCACAGACAGTGGTGGGCGGGACAAGGCGTTTTGCCGCCACCCTCTTGCTCGTCAGGGCACAGTCGAGCTGTAAGCGATTGGACACCATGCGCAACCATCTGCGCTCCACATAGGCATCCTCTAGTTCTCCAGGCAGCACTTCCCGGTCCCCAATAACACGTTCACATCTTAATACCCAGATTAGGTAGGCTGTGTCGGGCAGTATCAGCCTGGCCAGCCTTGTTGCCCCATGCAGTACCTGCCCTTCTGCATCAAGGGCGGTATAGGTGTGGGCACCCACTGCAAGTCCAAGGGTCACTTCAGGGAGGTCAAGGCCCTTTGCCTTCAGTAGTCCCCTGGCCAGGGCCCACGCAGCCCGCTGGCCCGGGGCCAGGCACTGGCACAAGATGTGTT